>NC_133359.1:10937214-11240547 GCF_030506205.2 Paramisgurnus dabryanus | reverse complement strand
ATGAAAATGTTGTCATTAATTACTCACCCTCATGGCGTTCCACGCTTGTAAGACCTTAGTTTAGCTTTAAAACACAAATCAAGATATTTTTGATGAAATCCGGGAGCTTTTTGAGCCCCCATATAGAACAACGCAACCCTTTGAAGGCCCAGAAAGGCAGTAAGTACATTTCATGAAGTGACAAGAATACTTTTTGTGCTCAAAGTGTCAGTTTTCCGAAAGCAGCGCATGCATGCATTAAACATCAGCCATAGACATAGACATATAAATAGATGCCTCATTCGTGTTTGAGCAAAGCAGTAAATCTAGAGCTACAAAAATATATGGTTTGTGGAAAATAATGTGTTTTTAACCATAAACCATGCAAACACATTGTATTATACCAAATACGCAAAATAGATTTTTAGCAAAATCATTTTCCAGCTCCCCTAGAGTTAAACATTTGATTTTTACCGTTTTGGAATCCATTCAGCCGATCTCCAGGTCTGGTGGTACCACTTTTAGCATAGCTTAGCATAATCCATTGAATCCGATTAGACAATTAGCTCAAAAAAAAGAGTTTCAATAATTTTCCTAGTTTAAACTTGACTCTTCTGTAGTAACATCGTGTACTAAGGCAGACGGAAAATTAAAAGTTGCGATTTTCTAGGCAGATATGGCTAGGAACTGTACTCTCATTCTGGCGTAATAATCAAGGACTTTGTTGCCGTAACATGGCTGCAGGAGGCGCAAAGTTATTACGCAGTGCCCGAAAATAGTCCCTTGCCAGTGAAAGTTATTAAGGGGACTATTTTCGGCTGCTGCGTAAAATATCATTGCGCCTCCTGCAGCCATGGTACGGCAGCAAAGTCCTTGATTATAACGCTAGAATGAGAGTATAGTTCCTAGCCATATCTGCCTAGAAAATCGCAACTTTTAATTTTCCGTCGGCCTTTGTACACAATGTAACCACAGAAGAGTCAAGTTTTAAATAGGAAAAATATTGAAACTCTTTAGTTATTTTTTAGCACGATGCTAACGGTCTAATCAGATTCAATGCATTATGCTAAGCTATGCTAAAAGTGTTAGCGCCAGACCCAGAGATCAGCTGAATGGAAAATTCCAAAATGGCAAAAAATCAAATGATTAACTCTAGGGGAGCTGGAAAATGAGCATTTTTTCAAAAAAAAGTGGAGTGTTCCTTTAATGACAAAAAAAGTAATTCTTAGGTTTACTAACGCTTTAAAATGGCATAGATAAACGGATTACTTTTTTAACTAATCAGATTACAAAGTAGTCAAAAAACATGCATTGAAGATGCAAGCTGTAGAAAATGATGGAGAGCCTAAATAGAAAGTTCTCTTTGACCCGGTGATGTCATAAGAACCAGCCAGACCACTGTATAAAAACTGCATCGACATGCATATGTATTTATTTTTGTTCTCTATGTAGTTAATCATGTTGTAATGATGGAGTACCACAAGGGTCGCATGCTTGTGTTGGGTCCAAGCCTGGATTTTATCCCTGCTTGGCCCCTTAGCTCCTCAACTTCACTGGAGTCACTGCAGCTTTGCCACTATTTCACTAATTAGAAAATCTCTTTCCCTAAAGCAAGACTTTTTAATTATGTGTAGTGTCAACTACTTTACAGATTTAATCTATGGTTAATACACACCAAACCACATGAACCTTCTACGCTTCTCATCACATTTGCCACCATTTCCACTCTCAAGAATCCATCCAGATGTTTTTGGTCTAAGCTGCAGTTTAACCCCACTTGAAAACCCAACCGTGTCCCTCACAAACATATGGATTGGAAATCACGCTAGGTTAGATGGTCCTGTGAAAGAGTGTCATGTGAATAGCTGGATAGTAAAGGGTTAAGGGAATCGGAGCAAGGTTGCATGGCCTCGGGGGGCAGTTCTGCAGAGACCGGGCTGTGTTCGTGCAGAGGCAAGGCGAGTCATTTCCCCAAACGCTGCAGACACACAGCACCCCCAGGCTTTTTGTAACCTTTGGAGGCCAGAAGTGCTCACAGTCGTTCGGAGGAATAAGGTGGAGTGATGTTTTCTGCCTGCATTCGGGGTTCAGATCACTTTGGGTTTTTACGAACTCCACAGGTTCTCACTTGTAGGGTTGTTTTTTCGGGATTACACATTTGCATTTTGAAGATTAAGACCTTCGTGTACGTTTTACATTCATGGCTTTTAGAAAGCTACAACTTTAAGCTGCCTCATCTCTTCAGGGTTTGGAGTCGATTCCTCTGGAGGTGTTCGCTGTCCTACACACCATTGACACGCACAAACAACTCAACAAATTTTAACCCCGATGACACTCGAAAAGATGGCTCGTTCACCCGCCACATTCCACTCCACGGTTAATGTTGTTTAAAAAAAGTATGTTTCAGTCACCGCCCGGGGCACGTTAATGCTCACATCTGTAATATATTCATCCATATCTTTACACACATTTATGGAGGCTTAACAAGCTCCATCTCTAACGCACCACTAGCGTAGTGGCAAAACGCCTCGAGCGTGTTCACCCACACATGCTAACTGCGAAACGCAGTCTTCTTGTACTGCAGTCTGCAAGTATATCCGTCTCTCACTGAATGTTAGAGTTTAAACCGTTATTTATTTTGGAAAAATGTATAAATGGTTTGCACCGATAGTGAATATTTCACTTGATTGCTCTTTTAGGTTAGCTTTTAATTATTTAAAGAAACCAAATACAGTGATAGGTTGGGTTTTTTTAAGTGTTTGATTTGAAGTCTGTGTGTTGAGAGTTGCATGGAATTGAGTCACAATTTCACTGTTTGCACACGGTCCACTTAATGATGCTCAGGGATTGATTTCAGGTTTAAGTGGGTGCGAGGTGTAACCAGAGGCCTGCTTTCGGGTGCCGCACGCCTTATTTAACTTCCTGGAATGGTCTGTACTGGGTGTGGTCACGTATGAAAATTCTGGCATTAATCTCCGATTTTGGTTTCGTATTTCATGTCGTCCCTATAAGTATTACAAACGGTTTTCAAATAATGATCTAACATTACCGGCGTAGACGTTCGTGCAAGACAGCACACCGCATAAACATGTCATTGTGTAGTCTGCCAGCCCAGGGTGTGTATGAGACTTTCCGAATTATCCAGGGTGTGTAAGGACGTGTACCGGGGTGATAGAGCCCACAGAGCTGCAGGCTTGTTTCTGTAGGGCGTGGTGCACATTTGGCGGCCCGAGGGCATCTTGCGTCTTCTCACATATACTTGGTATTCGGCAAAGATCAGAGTACGGAGACCCCCTGCTCGGGTGATGAGTACGATGCACGTCATATTTCAGACCTGCGCTTTTTTTAAATTGGATGTATGGTCTTTTCCCCAAGGTAAACTGTTAATCTTTCAGTGACTCATTTTCAGCTTGAAAGTGACCTATAAGCTAAGATTTTACTTAAATGGCTGTTTGCATGAGACAATTATACTTTATAATCTCGCATTTGTTTGAGGCGAGTTTGAAGATGAACTGCTTTGAGATACTACAGAAGAGATCAAAAGTGTGGTGCCCGAGGCGTCGGGTGTGGCTCTCTCAGGCCTCGAGCTGAGAACAAATGATCACATGTTGTGCAGGTGTGCTGGTAAAAACAAAAGCACAAAGCTAAAGGATCTTTGAGGAGTGCTGAAATAAAGTCACGAGAGAAATCGGAAACAAAAACTCGGGTTCGTGTTTGCTAAGAACACAGCTCTTTGGATGGGTTACTTCATTTAAGTGGTGGGCAAAAATTAATTGCGATTGTGTTTACATAATATGTGTGTGTTTTGTGTGTAATTGTTGTGTATATTTAAACACACATACATGAATACATTTCAGAATTTTTTTATTTATATATATATATCAAATATATATAAACATGTAAATGTTTCTTAAAGGGGACATATCATGAAAATCTGACTTTTTTCATGTTTAACCCTGAAGAACCCAGGAAAATTCAAAAACCCATTTATTCTATTGAACAAATTTGACCCCGTGGGCTTTCCAGGGTTAAGTGCTATTATTGGGTCCCCAGTGCTTCTATCAACCTAGAAAATGTGAAAAAGATCAACCTAGTAACTTAGTTTTGATAAACCATTCTCTACAAGCATGTGACAAATTAGGTCATTGAAATTTGGCTCCGCTTGTGATGTCAGAAGGGGATAATTACGCCCCTTAATCTTTTATATCCAACCACGGCACTGACATTTAGTGCAGAGATCAGCTCATTTGCATGTTAAAGGACGCACCCAAAAATGGCACATTTTTGCTCACACAGTGGCAATTGTAAAATGGTATTTTGAGCTAAAACTTCACATACGTACTCTGGAGACACAAAAGATTTAATTTACATCTTTAAAAAAGTCAGTGAAATGTCCCCTTTAAATGCATACATGAATGCGTGTGTATTTGTATATACATAATAATAACACTCAGCACACACTCATATATAATTAGGGCTGGGTATCGATTCAGATGTTCCAGATCGATTCAATTTCGATTCACAAGCTATCGATTCGATCTCTATTCAATTTTTGATTCCGGTTCGTGGGTCGGTTTTATACTCGATTCTTGATTCAACTTAATGAATGTAGATTTAATTCAAATTGCTTGCGAAATCTAAAATGCTTTCATACCTCTTACTTTTTATGTGAAGGTGGCATCAACGTCAATGAAGCACCTGAAACCACCATTTTAAGCACTGAATGAAAGAATGACAGGCTCGCCTCTCGCTCCTTGGTAACATCGCGCAAGGCAAAAAAAGAGGGTGACATCTAGTGAAGAAGACTAGTAATTTGATTAACGTTAATCTTACGTTCAATGTTTGCAGGAAAATATGAAAAAAAAAATCGATTCTGCTCTTTGAGAATCGATAATCGAAAAATCGATTTTTTTTTACCCAGCCCTATATATAATATGAAAAAAAATTGTCATTTATATGCAGTTAATCACGATTAATCTTGGCTCACCACTAAATAATACTTTGAATAAATGCAACGCGATCCGTGACGATCTGGTCTTCAAAGTTGCCATGAAACAGAAATAGTGATTGTCTTATTTTCCCTGTGGTGACATATATGACTTCTGAAATGAGAAAGGTAGGGTGGGAATTGAATTTGTCCATTAAGAACCGATTGGATCGTTTAGAGTTGGGTCATATTGCTATTTGCAAATTGCTGCAATCTTTTTCTGGGATCCGCCCACCTGCCATACCATATGACTGAAAGTAGAGAGATCACTTTAAGGAGGGAACGAGATTTGCATTTTTGATTAAAGATTATGAGGGCACATTAATTTTTTTATTAATAAGTTTACAGATCATTTGTAAAAAAACACTCTTCCAAAACAAATTACAGTTTTTCCTTTTCAATTTCATTGCGACTTTAACAAAACGCACGTTAATACATAAAGTGCATTACAAGACAGTTTCAAGAATCATACAAGCACATTCAGTTAGAATGTATAGGTTAAGCAAGGGTTTCCCAAACTGGGGTTTATGAACTTTTTACGAGGGAATTGCAGGGGGTTTGTTGATAAAAAACGATTATATGCGAATAAATAAAAATTAATAACAAAAAAAATTATTATGTACCAGCAAAAGAAAATGACAGAATTAAGGTTTGCAATCCCCTAGTCTTTTGTTTCTTAAACTTTTTCGGAAAATTTATAACATAAAACATTCCAAACCTTAATATTTAAGTTACATATTAAATATTACATGTACAAAACATATAAAATTATACAATGTAGTGCTATTGGTTAGTAGCTCTATTTTTCTTAATTAAAAAAAAACGGGCCCCCCATAAAACTGGGGCCCCCCAGTGGGCCTAGGCCCCCCAATTAGAGAACCACACGTCTATGCTATTTAAAACATTTAAAAAAATATATATAAAAAAGTCTTGATGATGATCTTTTTTATTCCTTCTCAGTTACCTGCGGGTTCCTCAGGATCGGCGACCGGCTCAACCTCATCTTCTACCTCCTCAGTCCGGCAGACCCGTCAGCGCATCACCCGGGTCAACCTCAGGGACTTGATCTTCTGCTTGGAGCAGGAGCGAACCACAGCCAGATCCATGCTGCTTTACAAGGCCCTTCTGAAGTAGCGTCGACCCTAGCAAGCGCAGATGTGCTACAGATTAGATGGATGAGTTCATCCGTGCTGACGGTACTCCACCTGCTCTCCCTTCGCTTTACTCTCATAAATACGCTCTCAAGTCTTCCTCTCCTTCCCCACATTCATCTCCAGTCGGTGCCTTCGGACTCACCTGCGGCATGAACTCTACGATCAGAGGCTGTGGGAGTCGCTGTAAATTTTTTAATACGTCGGTATCCTGGAGATGAGAGAGGCGGTCGCGGAACACCACGCTGCGGACGGCGCCTTTTTCTTTCCCAGCTTTTAATGGTTTTATTTTTTCCCTTTGTTTTCGGATTAATGAGCCATCGTCGACTTTTTATTCATGACCTTGAACTCTCGGATTGGTTTTACGTTTCAGGATAGAGATTTCGAGATTCGTTTTATATAAATAGCGGCTGGACTTTTTTAACCGAAAGCCTCACTTGCAATATAGACACTGGAAATGGAAACGCAAAGTTTTAGAGGTCTACCGAGCCGTCGAGCATTTTAGTAACTTATAAGTAGTGTGTCTTCAAATCATGCTTTGAGGGAACGTGTGGATGTTGTTGTTGTTGTTGTTTGTTTTGTTACTGATTATGCAAAATGAAGAAACTCTGTGTTGGAAAACACACAATGACTGGTTTTTCATCCTATTGGATGGTCTTTTGAAATTCAGTGACGGTTTGGTCTCGCACACTCAGTGTGGGGTTATAGACGTGTGTATGGTTTCACTAGTGTTTCTGGGTTAAGTATACTGTGAAATGGTGCCTTACACGGCCCTACAGGGGCACCATTGTTTTTAATCACGTGAACGGCATGGAAATATCTACAGTAACACCAATGCATCATTTTAACAACAGTTTTAGAGCAGGATCTCTGGTTAACTTATTTGGGGACAGACAGCAGGTCATACATTACATTACATTACATTAATTCAATGAATTTTAAATTTTACGAAAAAACTTTGAAAATAGGGTGGGTTCGACTGACTGCAGTAATGTTTTACAATACTAATGTTATGTTTTTGGTTTCTTTTCTTTTTTTTAATTTGTTCACTGTTAAATTTGTCAGAATCTGTCACCGGGCATTATTTCATGTCTCATATAATGAATATTTGTATACTGCTCATGGGAGAGGATTTGACATTTTGGCGTTTTACAGATCGCGTACGTCGGGAGACCGTAACCTTCATGTCGTGTGCAATGATTCCTTGCAGATCTGAGGCGAAATGTTTTCCATCTTTCAGATTTGTTTTAATTCGTATTGTTTGTGCTGATGTTTGGACAAACAGTATTGTTGATTCAAGGGATTGTCTTTTGTCTAAAAGAAGCATATCTATTAGAATTTCTATTTTTGCTAAATTTAACAGTTTTTTGAATGTTTGGTTGGTTTGAAAAAAGCGCTCATCTCTATTAAAATTTGTACTTTTGTAAAAGAATAAAGTTCCTAATTATACATCCGCCAAGGTTTTTAAGACATTTGTTACTTATATATATAATCTGTTCCTTTACTTGGTCTGATGCATATGATTCATCAGTGAAGGAAATGTGTTTGTCTTTGTAATCTTCAAATGTTATAATTTGTAACGAATCAGGGTGACATCATCTACAATGTTTCTCAACCAGAATTACTTCAAGGGATAGTTCACCGAAAAATTAAAAAATGCTGTCATCATTTACTCACCCTCAAGTTGTTTCAAACCTGTATGAATTCCTTGCAATGTTTGTAAATCACAAAAGGTCAGGGGCACCATCTACTTCCATAGTTGTTTTCCTAATATGGAAGTGAATGGTGCCCTCACTCTTAAAATGGCTGGGTTATTTTTGACCCATTATGGGTAAATATTGGAACACACCGCTGGGTTAAAATTGACCCAATGCTGGGTTGTTTGAATTATTATATCCCATGGTTGAATAACAACAACCCAACATTGGGCAGTTTTTAACCCAGCAATGTGTTCTGTCCAATATTTACCAATTATGGGTCAAAAATAACCCAGCGATCTGCAACAAGTAATTTACACAGGTTTGATAAGTAAATAATTACAGATTTTTCCATTTTTGGTGAACAATTCCTTCAAAAGTATTTTAATGTTTGTTTTGTCTCATTTTAAGTGAAGCTAAATTGCTAAAGCAAATTGAGCGCCGCAGGGACAACGTAGTCTGTAGGCCAACCCGGAAGTTAGCTGGACATTGGTTCCTTTGCAAAAAAAAGAGCCCATTCATTTTTCCAATAGACTTTTGGTTTCTTGCTAAATATAAGTTCTGTTTTTAACAAAAGTTTGACAGTTAAACTTTTAAAAAGATAATATTCAAAGATGAATTTTTATGAATTTTGAAGTCTAAATTTGTTTAGTTTTTTTTTTTTTTTTGTAAACGCATTTAGACTTAAAAAATCATAAAAGTTGTATTCATCTATGAAGATTATCTTGTTGGTCAAACTTTTGTTAAACACTAATTTTTTGCGATAATTCCAAAGTGGAATTACGAAATCCAGATTTAGGTGTCCAGCATCAATTTTTTTTAAAAAGCCCTTGAAGCCAATTTTTTTGCACATATAAGATTAAGGTCTGAACTTACTATAACTTATTATTTTTAGAGGATTTAAAAAAAATACTTCCAATAAAATTATTTAATTTTTTGAATTATCATTATCAAAAATTATCATTACCGCAACATGATATTACATTAAATATATGCATTTACAAACTCATGTTTCGGTAATGAGAACTAAAAAAAATGCAACTTTTATCTGGAGAGAAAAAATAAGAACTGCTTACCTGGTAGCCATCTTGAGTGTCAATTATGTCCCTTCTTTTTTTTTTTTTTTTTAATGTAAGTTCCTTGAGGGCTTAAACAATGATTGATAATTGCGGAGGATGAGAAAATTGGTCTTGGACAGATTTATATTCCTTATTATTATCTCTACATTTACCAATGATCACCAAATACCACATGTTTCTTTACTGTAAATGTTTATAGTATAACATGCACTGAAGCTTTTTATTTTTTAGATTTATTTATTATAAATATTTCCATGTCAAAGAACCCAAATCCAGTCATGGACACGTTGCAGTAATGTAAATTTTCCCCTTAAATGTGGAAAAAACAACAAAATTGGTTTGTATGATGTCATTTGGAAATAATGTGCAAAACAGTACATGAAGAGATGTTTGTAACTGTGTGCTTCTTTTATTATATTCTTACTTTGCATTTACTTTTTTTATCAAATTCTTTCATGACACCTCATAAGTCTAATTTCGCGAGAATCACCCATTTAGACTTCAAAAATCATAAAACTTGTATTAATCTATAAAGATTATCAAATTGGTAAGTGTCAAACTTTTGTAAAACACAATTTTTTGCAATAATCCCAAAGTCTATGGGAAAAATGAACAGGCTTTTTTGCGAGAGAACCAGTGTCCCACTTACTCCTGGGGTTGGCCTACAAAAATACGTCATCCCTACATCACACTGCCAATATTTTTGTAGTTATTCCAATACCTAAAATATCTTATAAGGTAGAAATCTTGAGCTTGGGCCTTGAAGTCAAAAAAGTCCAATGAATAGTTTAAAATAGGGAAAGAAATCCAACAATTTATTAAAAGTTCATTTTATCAACACCAATTACAAAAAGAATGTGACGATTCAAATAAACACATGCCTGACATACCACTATGATTCATATCAATAATAATCCATTACAAAAAAATGTTTTATTTAAATAATATACATTTGGACCGTACTGCAATATACATCTTGACACAACATCCATTAGTGCAGTATTTAAATTAAGATTTATGCAATGGCTGACCTGGCACGCTCTTTGCACCGGAGACGAGTTCAACGACCCTTTTTTTGCATTTGCGAGGATGTATCCTTAAGGGCAAATTTTTTATAATCTTGTCTCTGAACTCGAAACCAAAAATTGCATTTAGGGGAATGCAATCCTGCTGTGAGCCAATATGTACATATTTGTTGGATAGCATAAAAAGATGATGCTGCCGAGTTAAGACAACAAGCAGCGCGATTCAATGTTACTTTTGAAATGTTGAGGCAGATGCCTTAATAAAATGATCCCATTTTACAACACATTACGCATTTCAGTCTGTTTACCAGCCACCGAATTAACCTTTCAAGCTCTGTGCATCTCCGATACGAGAAAAAAGAGATGGTGGGAAAGTGACCTTAGCTCCTGGTGAGGAGTCTGACCCGTAACCCAACATCTCTGAGCTTTAAGGGGCAATCTGATATACAGTGCAAAGAGCCCTGGAGCATTGCATTCATTAGCCATCTCCATAATCTCATTTTTTTTCAAGCTGCCTTCAAACAAAATGTTGGTTATCTACAAGAGATCTTCGCTTAACTTTATCCTGCTATTAAAGCAATCACATATAATGAATGTTTGGAATTTTTATGTTGCCGTATGCAAGAATAAACAACCGTTTTGGTACATTCAAGGCTGGTTTGAAGAAACCAGCAAGAGAGAAAGATAGTGAGTGCCCTTTTCATGGTGGATTTAGCGATGCCATCAGAAAAGCTCTCGCAAATGAGTCCAGGTTTCCCTTCGGATATGCTCGAACAAAAAACCTCTCTGAATGCATTACCAGGCTGTCTGCTTTGGCCACGTAGCCTCTAGTCAAAAAAGCATGGACAGAGACTGCACTCACAACCGAATGACTTCTGAGAACCGCTCTCGAATCCTTCATGTAGTGAAACAACAGCAATAAACCTGTAGGTCATAAAAGATCGGTTTTAAACAGATGAGACTGGAAAATGAGAACGTTAGATATCTAGATTACAAATGGATTCTGGGCACAGGACAGAATTTGTATTTTGTGCAGACCCGTTAGGTCGGAAGTCTGGCGGTTTGGTTTTGCAACGATCCAGCCGAAAGAGATCGTGTAGTGGTAAATTTAGCTCGTGATTCTGAACTACAACAACAACAAAATCTGCAAGTATTTTAAATAACTGTGCCAGCAAATTCAACTCGAGGTGAACCGGGGTCTTTGAAACTCTATCCTCGCTTTCGTTTATAAAGAAGAAGGGTCATCCAATGAAGCCATTACTTGTGTATTTACTAACATTTCAGTCTTAAGTTCAAGAGTTCGAAGAGTCAAGCAGAAGATTCTTCTTGCAAATGAATGTCTTGTGTTTGTCCGTTGGCGTTTTTTTCTTCTTCAAAAGCAGACTGAGGTGTTCGTGGTTGGCGCGAGAGCCGGCTAGTCCAGAGGCTCCTGTTTTATCCTGATGGGCGTGTGGCTGCTTTGACATCGTCTGTCCTCTCGACTCAGGATGTATTCGCTGAACTGGGAGGAGTCGACGCCCCCGCCGCATGACGCTACCATGCTGAAGCCTTTTTGGAAGAGTCTCTCCAAAACCTAGAAATCAAAGAAAGATTTGGGTCATTCTTTGAAACTCAAGTCATTTATTGTTCTATACATAAATCATCAGATCGGTGTGAAAATATAACCTTGATATCTTTAAATATTCACTGAGTTAGGTCATGTCTAAGATGGAAATCAAAGTAAAATCAAACTTTTTTTAATCTCATAATATGAGACTGCACTCCACATTATGGAAGGCCATGGAGGTCAGTTTGCGAATGGCTTTTGGGTGATTTTTAGTAATGCTGGGTAAAGACTAATCGCATACATAATATATATATATATATATATATATATATATATATATATATGTATATGAAAATATAAATGAATATATATACATAATAATTACACACAGAACACACTCATATATAATATGAAAAAACTCACTTTTAATTTATATGCAATTAATCGCGATTAATCTTTGCCTAGCACTCATTTTTAGGTGTAGGGGTGCGTGGGGCAGAAACTAACGCGGGGTAAGTTGTAACACGGACTGTTTTCATTGTTGGATAAGGTTGAGCGTTTTGTATTTCCGGTATTTTTTTCACGCTGCCAAAAGATGATCTCCCGCAAATTATTGGAAATGTATAATGTTTTTCCAGAGAGTTATTGATGAACGAGTGTTTTGGTGGCATGAGTACCATCCAATGCTATGTCATATCAATCAGTGTCTTGTTGACTAAAACATAGCATCATTTTGAAATATGTCTGCAGCTCTTAGCAACTTTTTGGTGGGCTTGAAAATATTTTGACCCAGCGGGGTTACAGTAATTGTAACGCTGTGTTACAACTAACCCCTCAGCACTTACGATATTAAAGCATTAGCGTAATTCTTGCCGATGTTTTTAAATAGACTACACACAAATGATTGCTGGCTGCCAACAAAATAAATGTGCCTGTCTTATCAAAAATCGTGTGTCAAATGTATTTGTGTTCATATCTTTAATATTGATTGAATAAGGTAACGTCAAAGATTGAAATCATAATGAAATGAATGGCTTAAATCAGACTTTGCTCATTATCTTAGAATTTATAATTCTTAGGTCTTATATAAAAAAAATGTTTTGTCATAATTGTGCTGCTTTTTCTCACATATTTAGACATTTGTGTCCATTTATAATTGAACTATTGTTAGAAAAGGGCTGGATGAATGAATACAGTGTGGATATCTGTCTATTATAGACAGATATATAAACAATATCCACTTCAAGTATATAGACAAAATCGCATTGAAATATTTGCCTGCAAACTTAATTTTTAGCAAGTGTTACAACTAACCCCCTGCCTGTTACAATTGACCCCACCTATGGGGTAAGTTGTAACGTTTGCACTTCTGTCACGTTTGGTGTAACTGTCCAAGAATGGTAAATAGTAGAAACAAACTTCAAATGTTCATTTGTAGCAGAGATGTGTGTGTTGCTTATGTAAAAATATAATTAACCAAACTCAAATATTTTTTGAATGATTGAGCCAAAACCAAAAAGCGTTAGGTTGTGCCCCGCTCTCCCCTACTGTCTCTTTAAATTTATTGTTCGTCTGATAAAAAATGTACTTTAAACTAAAACTGATCAAAATGTTTCATTCACTGAGCCTTTCTGTATTTCAACTTTGGAGTAACTTTTGAAGTAAACACTTATTTATGCCAGTCTATCAGCACTTCAGATAGTTGCATCAAGACGCATTTAAAATGTGCAATATCAGTAACGGCGCTATCAACAACTTCACGCTTCCATTACCCTCAGACGCTTCTCACTCCAACCCATCCACCAGGAATGGGAAGAAGCGAGCAGACATCCCCTGGGCTGTTTACAGGGGTTTGATGCGGAGTCAAATGAGAATAGGCTCCCCCACTGACAGCCCCACACTGAAGACGACCGAGTCTTTCATTACAAACTCAACACAGATCATCTGGGCTACTGTCAGAGATCCCTCACCGAAAGCCCTGTCCGCTGTCGCCGTCGTTCCGAACGAAAACCAAACGAAATGTTTTATCTGCCGGAGCGCTTGTAGATTTTTTTGAAATTCAATACGTGCCGCCTCTAGTATTCACTAACTCCTGCACTTCTTTCAAGTGTGCTTCACATGAAAATGAAAGTTGGGGCTCGGGGCTACAAAGCCAGATAAAAGTCCCTCCGCCAAAAAAAAAATGAAGAGAGAGGGAATCAACTGCACAAGGCCTGAGAAAAAATTTCCAGCCTTATCCTCACTTTGGAAGTTGACGCTGAGGAGAAACTTGTAGAGGAAATGAGCGCTTCTTACGAAATACACGGATAAGGTATGAAAGAGTTCGACTGGCTTATTTAAGAACCAAAGATTTCATTTTAAAGCATAGTGTGCTATCGTTGTTAAGACCCAATTGCATCAGAGTTACAAAAAATAGTAATGATGCAAAAATCGGGCGACTTTGAAGTTTTCCAAGCTTTTCTGTAAGATTTGGCAACTTTATGACAAATATTACAAGAATATTGTACTGTTAACTTCAGTGGTATCAAACTGTCCTACAGTTGGTAAAAACAAGCCACCAATAGAATTCCAAGAGTCAATTATACAATGAGTTTTGCATTAACTTCCATTATACATGAATTTGTCAATCCATCTTTCTATTTGCTTTTAAAGGAACACTCCACATTTTTTGAAAATATGCTCATTTTCCTGCTCCCCTAGAGTTAAACATTTGATTTTTACTGTTTTGAAATCCATTCAGCTGATCTCCGGGTCTGGCGGTACCACTTTTAGCATAGCTTAGCATAATCCATTGAATCTAATTAGACCATTAGCATCACGCTAAAAAATAACCAAAAAGTTTCGATATTTTTTTCTTATTTAAAACTTGACTTCTGTAGTTACTTCGTGTACTAAGACCGACGGAAAATTAAAAGTTGTGATTTTCTAGGCCTATATGGCTAGGAACTATGCTCTCATTCTGGCGTAATAATCAAGACTTTGCGGTCGTAACATGGCTGCGGAGGCGTAGTGATATAACGCAGCGCCCGAAAATAGTCCCCTGCTATTGAAAGTTACTAAGGGGACTATTTTTAGCTGCTGCGTAATATCATTGTGCCTCCTGCAGCCATGTTACGACCACAAAGTCTTGATTATTACGCCAGAATGAGAGTATAGTTTCTTGCCATATAGGCCTAGAAAATCGCAACTTTTCATTTTCCGTCGGTCTTAGTACACGATGTAACTACAGAAGAGTCAAGTTTTAAATAAAAAAATATCAAAACTACTATTTTTGTGCGCAATGCTAATGGTATAATTAGATTTAATGGATTATGCTAAGCTATGCTAAAAGTGCTAGCACCAGACCCAGAGATCAGCTGAATGGATTCCAAAACGGTAAGAATCAAATGTTTAACTCTAGGGGATCTGCAAAATAAGCATATTTTCAAAGAAAGTGGAGTGTCCCTTTAACAAACTGTGGTTTTATGCATAGATTAGAATATTAATTTACATTGCATTTACATTTATGCATTTGTCAGATACTTTCAATGCAACTTACAAGGAAAGCACTTTAATAATCAGTATGTATGTTTCCCATAGCCTTTTGCGCTGATAATAACGCAATGCTCTACCACTGAGCACACATCTTTAATAAAGCACATCTATATGTAAAACCGTGTAGGAGGTAATGAGAAATAATACAAGATATAGGATGTCTGCAGCCTTCCAAATATTCATGCATTGAAATCTAAAAGCTTATGATCTTGACATTACACTCGCTTCTGTGATGGTTGCATCATTTTTAAATTTCTTACAGTAAACGGCTACGATTTCTTGCCAGCAAACTCATCTCTCTCCCTCTGTGTTTGTATATGTCTCTCATCCACTGTCATTCTTCTCTCATCTACTCAAACTTCGCAGGTGGGTTTATGCGAACACCCGAGACGTGTGACGCTGAAAATATCCGCCCGCGTGAATCAGCTGGTTGAGTGCGCAAAAACAACGAGCGTTATCGGACGCAGTAATTAGTTATACCGTAAGTCGATTAGGCGTGTGTAAAAAGTAGCTTAAACCAGTTTAGGTTGTTCAAAGAAACCAAAGTACGGTATTAAAAATGCAGCATGTGTGTTTAAAACGCTCGGGGCGCAGAAATGTTGGAGCACTTTTTCAACCGGAGAGATTTGTCTTAAGGATGAGCTACAAATAAATTATGCATATAATTTCCCTCTCTTCTCCTCTCGTTTTCATGGCTATATATTCCTACATTACCATCGCCTCTAGGACTCAAAGTACCGGACGTTATAACATCTGCGCACGTTATGTATACATGTGTTATGGCACCTTTTAAACAGCCGATTCGTGAAGTATGTGAGTTCATCTCGTGGGTGTAACAGCACTTCTGCAGCTGTAAAACCACACCTTTATCCACACTTGCCTGTTAAACCTCTCACCATCTCACATCTCTATCTGTTTGGATGCTGCACTTAAACTGCCTTCAAGACACATCATGAGAAATATCCAGCCAATCAACCAAGAAAAACCAAAGTACATTTAAAGTCTGTGTCTAACATTTGTGTATTCAAAGAACGACTGACGAGTATCATGGTGAAAATGTTGTGACACACAGCTTCTATATAACCTCCAATGTGAAGTGATTGACACTTCTGACCTCCGATGTAAGTTTATACACTAGTCAACATTTGAAGTGGATCGTTATATACACTTATATACAGTTTCATGTCAAATAAAACTTTGCTGCTCCTAATCTCATAATTAGATTTTAAGACTTTTGTCACAATCCAAGCTTAAGGCAATGCTGTACCTGCACAGAGTTGAGCCTGCAGTAGCCATTCAGTGGAAAGCGAATGACGTGGGTCGGGTCTTGGTTCCAGCCGGCGTTGACGGAATTACACATGACGTCCCCTGTCTCTGGGAAAATCTCCTCTATGAGGGCCTTGTCCCCACTGATGGCGATCCTCTCGCCCAGGTCAGGGGTCACTCGCACCACTAGGCACTCGCAAGGCTGAGCGGTCCGCCGCTGCTCCCGGTCCTGTTTCCAGCGCTCCAGCTCTTTAACCATAGGCGTCAGCTGGTAGAACCGAGCCTCCTCGTACAACAGCTGGAACTCCTGCGGGAACAACACATGGATGTGAAAACGTGTACGGAGAGACAGACGGTGGAATGTTGTGAAGATACAAACAAATAAATAAACAAAAGTAGCAAGAGCATAAAACAAAATACAGAGTAATGACGGGCCCTAGAATTATAAGAATTATAATTACACCGCTTCGCGCCGTGCCGCATTACCACCTTGGGTGTGCATTATTTTCAAATAATTCAAAGGAAAGGAGTCAATTATTCCGCTTATACCACGGTTACCACAAACATTGCTCAACACCCATGGAACATTTCTCAGCCAATCAGAATGCAAAATTCAACAAGCCCGTGGTATAAATGAAAATAAGCAACCAAACAAAGAGATCAAATAAATAAACAAACAACCCATAAAGCAAACAAATAAAACAATCTACAGAGCAAACAAATCAAACCGAAAAGCAAACAAATGAGTGAAATTGGGTGAACAAACCATACAGCAAATAAATCAACAAGCAAGCAAACCATACAGAAATCAAATGAACAAACAAATCTATGAGCAAACAAACAATAGAGGAAACAAATAAACAAATACGTCGACAAGCAAACAAACCATACAGAAAAAAACAATAGAGAAAATAAGCTTAAAAATTAACAAGCAAACAAACCATACAGAAAACAAATACGTTTCCTCTCTTGTTGGTTTGCTCATAGATTTGTTTGCTTATTTGTTTCCTCTATCGTTTTGCTTGCTTGTTGACGTATAAACCATACAGAAAATACATAAACAAATCTGTGAACAAACAAACAATAGAGGAAACAAATAAACAAATCTATGAGCAAACAAACAATACAGAAAATGAACATAAAAATCAACAAGCAAACAAACCATACAGAAAACAAATACGTTTCCTCTATTGTTTGTTTGCTCATAGATTTGTGTTTATTTGTTTCTGTATGATTTGTTTTCGTGTTGTTTTTTGTTGTTGTTTATTTTCTCTATTGTTTGTTTGCTCATAGATTTGTGTGTTTATTTGTTTCTGTATGATTTGTTTGCTTGTTGTTGTTTTTTGTTTCTTTTCTCTATTGTTTGTTTGCTCATAGATTTGTGTGTTTATTTGTTTCTGTATGATTTTTTTCTTTTTGTTTTTTGTACATAAACAATTCTGTGAGCAAACAAACAATAGAGGAAACAAATATGTCAAACAAACCATAAAAAAACAAATAAACAAATCTATGAGCAAACAAACAAGAGAGAAAATAAACATAAAAATCAACAAGCAAACAAACCATACAGAAAACAAATACGTTTCTTCTGTTGTTTGTTTGCTCATAGATTTGTGTGTTCATTTGTTTCTGTATGATTTGTTTTCTTGTTGTTTTTGTTGTTTATTTTCTCTATTGTTTGATTTCTCATAGATTTGTGTCTTTATTTGTTTCTGTATGATTTGTTTGCTTGTTGTTGGTTTTTTGTTGTTTTTTCTCTGTTGTTTGTTTGCTCTTAGATTTGTGTGTTTATTTGTTTCTGTGTGATTTGTTTCCTTGTTGTTTTTTGTTGTTGTTTTTCTCCATTGTTTGTTTGCTTATAGATTTGTTTGTTTGTTTATTTGTTTGATTTCTCTATGGTTTTGCTTGCTTGTTGACATACAAACCATACAAAAAAACAAATCTATGAGCAAACAAACAATAGAGGAAACAAATACGTCAACAAGCAAACAAACCATACAGAAAACAAATAAACAAATCTATGAGCAAACAAACAATTAAGGAAACAAATAAACAAAAACGTCAACAAGCAAACAAACATACATGTATGTAGCTCAGTGGTAGAGCATTGCGTTTGCAGTGCAAAAGGTCATGGGTTCGAACCCAGGGAACACAAGTTAATAAAAATGTATAGCTTGTAATGCACTGTAAGTCGCTTTGGATAAAAGGGTCTGCCAAATGCAGAAGTAAATAAACACACAAATCTATGAGCAAACAAACAATAGAGAAAATAAACATAAAAATCAACAAGCAAACAAACCATATAGAAAATAAATACGTTTCCTCTATTGTTTGTTTGCTCATAGATTTATGTGTTTATTTATTTCTGTATGATTTGTTTTCTTGTTGTTTTTTGTTGTTGTTTATTTTCTCATAGATTTGTGTCTTTATTTGTTTCTGTATGGTTTGTTTGCTTGTTGTTGTTTTTTGTTTATTTTCTCTATTGTTTGTTTGCTCATAGATTTGTTTGTTTATTTGTTTGTTTCCTCTATAAAAAACTAATCTATAAGCAAACAAACAATAGAGGAAAAAAATAAACAAATACGTCAACAAGCAAACAAACCATACAGAAAACAAATAAACAAACATATCTATGAGCAAACAAACAATAAAGGAAACAAATAAACAAATATGTCAACAAGCAAACAAACTCTACAGTAAACAAATCTATGAGCAAACAAACAATAGAAGAGACAAATATGTCAATAAGCAAAGAAACCATAGATGTAACAAATAAACAAACAAATAAATGCGCAAACAGACAATAGAGGAAATAAACAAACAACAACAAACAAGTCAAACAGAAAACAAATAAATCAAAGATAAAACAAACAAACAACTGCATGATGTGGGACGTTTTTGTATCCTTAGTAACTTCTTAGGGCTAACGCACATTTATACTTCGATTTCTTATGTGTTTTCATAAAGCTGTGAAGACACTAAGAAGGGTGTAATGAACTTACTAAACAAAACATACATCTAAAATTGTTTTCACTTATATAAGTCGCATCAGTGCAAAGAATTATATATATATAAGGATACAAAAAGAGGGCACAAAATGTTGAAAAGTTGAATAATTAATTTATATAATTTAGGATGTAGCATGCAAACAGACCAACACATGAAGCAGTTAAGCCCATCTGACCCATCTATAGATAGGATTTGGGCAGGGGATGGGGGGCACATGCCCCACGGCTCTCCCTTCATACACACACAATGTGGTCCGACAGCACAGATTGCCTGCCTGAGCCCGAGGCGTCCTTCACCCTACAGCATATTTACACTCGCCTTTTATTAAAGCAATTTCTACTAAAGCAGATGGCAACGTGCTTCAGTCCTGCCATTAAAAACACCAAAAATTCAAAAATCTCTCTATATACATCCACCATAAAAAGGCTCGTGTGGACAAATTTGGGAAAATAAAGATGGTAGCTCAATGCTAGAGTATTGCTCTTAGCAGCTAGCACAAAGGTCATGGGTTTGATTCCTATTGAACACACATACTAATAATATGTATGCACAGTAAGTCGATTTGGATGAAAGCGCCTGCCAAATGCATAAATGTAAAGACATTAACTACTTGTTTCACAGACTAGGTTTAAGGCTAATCCTAGACTAAAACACATTTTTGAGTTGTCTCGACTGAAAATAATTTGCAATGACAGATCTTAAAATACACCAGTGCCATTGATTCGTCTCAAGATACACACCAGTAAGGCATGTTTATAAAAGATGCTTAAACATTTTAATAACTAAGGCCTAGTCATGGCTTTACCTAAGCCTGGTCTGTGAAACCAGGACTAACTGTTTTATATTGTGGTTGTATTATTTGTGTTTAAAAAATGAATTATTGTAAAAATAAGCATGAAAATATTAAAACCCATTCAGTTCTTAATGCTAATGCACTGGTTTGGCTTTGAGCCTGGTGGGCATGTGAGATACGACCATGATCTTCCTCTGGTTCTTCATACCCGCCCTGTAAACCTACTCATTTCACTGCAGGCTACGCCACCAACAACAGCATCTCAGACACAACGCTTTTACAATTACCACAAGAAAAGGAGTTGTTTTCTTGCCCGCACCCCTCCCTCAGACTCTCCTCTTTCTCTCCCTCTTTTTCCCTCTCTTCCTTTCTTTTGCACATACTGCTGCTGACAACATGGATACGGAGACTTTAGGCCTTCGGGCTCTTGCTAATTCAAAGAAAAACAAGCTCAGCTTCTTTCCCAGGTCTATGGCGAGGGCTGGGTATGTTTTAACAGAGACTCCTTGTGTGAGTCACGTTCAGGAAAGGGAAGCTAAAAGCATCGGCCCACACGAGAGAGAGAGAGTTTAGTCTTCGGGCCATATACGTATGGACAAATGAGAGTGGATGTTATACATGGCACATATATTTTGAGAACAAACTTTTCTAAGAGAGCGAGAATGGCATTGATTAAAGCAATCGATATGGAAATGAAATGGATGACTGGAAGAGGATCAATCGTATCCCATCATCTCCAAGCACCTGTTTATGTATACATAGTTAAAAATACAAGTTTCAGTGGTGCATTAAGACTTTACATAATGAACTGTATTGTTTTTTATAAACTTAGAATGAGCCGTTTTTATTTACATACACAGCGGGTCTCCTTACATGGAAGTTTCTACAGTAGCCCTAAACGGACAAACTGCTCTACAGAGTGATTTTCATCACTATGTTGTCTCAGACAACAACATGTTACCATAGGTTCTCAATGCATTTCGAAAGGGAGGGGTTAGATATGGAATATGCCGTTGGTTGCAATTCACAGTCTCACCTCTAGATGCCACTAAAATCTACAACCTTTACCTTTAAATATAAACCTAGCGTGCCGCACAAGCCCTGAAAAGTAAACCCAAAACATCTCGATCGCCCCCCAGTGACTGGCCCCAGTATAGGTCATAAAGCCCGCCCCCCCATGTTATTCAATGGGACTTGAGACCAAAAAAAATTTAATCAAAACATCTGAAATATCACATTTTCAAATATCTTTTTTCCGAAGCTGGTTTCTGTTATTTACTGTAGTTTTTATCACGCTGATGTAAATTCAAATGTTTGTTTTTAAAATAAGTTTGTTTTTAGTTAGTTATTTAATGACGGTGGTGTGACGTTATGATTGACAGCTGTGATATCGTGTGATATGTGCATTCTGCAAGAGCGGGGTCTTGATTTCACTACTTTACTTCCTGCTCACTACTGCGCAGGACTGGTCCCGAAATCGCTACTGCGCAGACTCAAGACCCAAGATGTCAGCGCCATATCGGGACACTGGCGGCTTTACTTTTCACCAATGGAAGAGAGCAAACAGGCGTCGTCCATCTTTTTTTACAGTCTATGATATAAACATATTCAACCATTGGGTTTAAACTAACCTACGCTGAATGGTTTTGAGTGATTTCAATGTTAAGTCAATGTAAAGACACGTTGACGCGCGTCTGGAGGTCTAGCGGCACGAAAGAGGCGTTTAGCGCGCCGCGAATGACACGAATTGAGTGTTGCCGCGGGAAATGTGCTAGTTGAAAATTTGAACTTTGGCGGAAAAACGCACCCCATTAACCAATAAGGAGCTTGCTATAGTATTAATGAGATTACAGGAAGTGAGCAAATTGCAAAAGCTCCTCCCATGAAGCAAATTTCCATGTGAATGTCTCAATGACAAAAATTTCAATAAAGCGAGTACACTCAAAATGTTTAGGCGTCCAACTTTGACGCCTCAAACGTGTCTGGTGTGAACCCACAGTTATAGCAGTGCTTCTCATGGTGGCTTTCTTGTCTTTAAACCTTTTAACTCTTTCTTCGTCAATTAAGAGAAAACGCTTCCCTGCCAATGACAAGTATTTCCGGCAATCCGTAATACCGCTATTATCCACCAGGTGGTTGGGTTTTACCCAACTAATAAAACTCGGATGTATCGTCCTAGGGCAAACAGCTATATGTCCGTGTATGTTTTGAGGATCGCTCTGAATCTTATTTCTTTCATAAGTCCTTCATAAAAAGTGAATTATCTCAGCTTTTTGCTTAAAATTTGGTGTTTTTGAAGAAACATACCCATATTGCAGAGGTGATAAAAGTGAACTAATGAAGGTAGGATAAAACTTTTTTTTTTTTAAAAGCAGAGGGTTTGTGATATATTGTATGTTTATATATTTAAAGAAGACAATTTTTCTGGAAGGCATTAAACTTGTGAAAATCATGAAAAATGTTGGCGCTGGCTGGCAACTTTTATAAAAAACGCTGGCAGAGAAAGAGTTAAAATCAACGAGTATATCATCATGGTATAATGTTAGGTATTTTTGTCACAGAAAAGTGAAAAACTCACTTTGGGACAAACTTTTTGCCACATATACTCTAAAAAAAAATGCTGGGTTGTTTTAACTCATTTTAACACAGAAAGAAATTCCCCCAGCTGTTGGGTTAAATTAACCCAGAAAATATTTATATTTGACCCAACAAGGAGTTAAAACAATTTAGCATTTTGGGTTGAAACAACCCAGCATAGGTTAAATTATAAAAATTTTTAGTGTATCCTTCTGGAATATGGTAATATTATGGTACTATATGGTATAAAACCAATACAGTATTAGTCACAGGGTGTTTCATGTAGTACACTTCTGCAGTCAGTTTTACTATTCATCATGTTTATTTTTAGGATGTGTGCCTAACGCCCCATTCAGACAGCCAACGACCAGCAGTAGCAGAGCGACGCGATCTCATTCATTTCAATGGAAACCGGGCGACTTCCGGCGACACGAGTGAAAGTGACCGTTGGCGACCGTATGGGCGTGTCCAGCGACGCGAGAAAATTAAGAAAAGTTTAACTTTATGCAAATGTCGAGCGAATTTCGGGAGCGACTACCAATGAGAACAAAGCAGTGGAGTTCACGTCATCCTTCTATCGTCATTTACTGGCGTGGATGGTACTCATTTGTTTATGACAAGCAGATTTAGAAACGCCTCATTGAAAGAGACGAGCGACACACAGCGATAACGTCGCTGGCTGTCTGAACGGGGTGTAACTAGTAAAAGTAGTAATATTTTTTTACTCCTTTTTAAAGACATTTTATATGCTACTTAAAAATAAAAATTTTCATGTCTGAACGCTTTGGAAACTTCTCTTGGCTCTGACTAATGCTTTGTTATAACCTTTTGTACATTTTGGCATGTGCCAGCACACATATTGATTTGGTGATCTTGATACGTTGGAGTCACGACCGACAACAGCAGAACCCGGCAGTGACTGCGCAGGGCCACGCGTGCCGACCGGTTCACTTAGTCAATGTTGAGTTTTCCCGCTCGCACAGGTCAGGGCACGGTACGCTTTGTTGAGTTATAAATGCAAACATAATGGGATGTAATGTTCCTCTGTTCTGTTCTATACATTTTTTATGTTCGGCTATAAAATCATCTTACTCAGTGGATGAAGGCCGGTCGTGGAGCCTGAGGCGGAAACAGTCAGTCCCACCCTAATTAATCCCATTGACACAAATACTTTAACCCATGTGATTTGAACTCAGGCGGGTGTAGTTCTTTACTAACTTATCCGCCATCATTGAGGGAAAACATTCATAGCCGGGTGTGAGTTCACAAGCAGTATCTCACATAGATTAGCTTGATATTAAACTTAACCAAGCAGTTTCCTGGACAAAGTTTAAGGACTAGGCCTTGGTTACATTAGGACATTTTAGTAGTTTTTACAAACATGTTTTTAAACAAAAAACAATACTGGTGTGCATCAATGGCACTGATATATGTTAAAGGGACACTCCACCTTTTTTTAAATATGCTAATTTTCCAGCTCCCCTAGAGTTAAACATTTGATTTTTACCGTTTTGGTATCCATTTAGCTGATTTCCGAGTCTGGTGGTACCATTTTTAGCATAGCTTAGCATAATTCATTGAATCAGATTAGACCATTAGCATCACAATAAAAAAATAACCAGAGTTTTGATATTTCTCCTATTTAAAACTTGACTCTTTTGTAGTTACATTGTGTACCAAGGCCGACAGAAAATTAAAAGTTGCGATTTTCTAGGCAGATATGGCTAGGAACTATACTCTCATTCTGGCGTATGCTGCCGTAACATGGCTGCAGGAGGCGCAATGATATTACGCAGCAGCCGAAAATAGTCCCCTGCTATTAAAAGTAACCAAGGGGACTATTTTCGGCTGCTGCGTAATATCATTGCGCCTACTGCAGCCATGTTACGGCAGCAAAGGCCTTGATTCCTACGCCAGAATGAGAGTATAGTTCCTAGCCATATCTGCCTAGAAAATCGCACCTTTAATTTTTTCGTCGGTCTTAGTACGCAACTACAGAAGATTCAAGTTTTAAATAGGATAAATATCGAAAAATATCAGATTCAATGGATTATGCTAAGCTATGCTAAAAGTGGTACCGCCAGACCCGGAGATCAGCTGAATGGATTCCAAAACAGTAAAAATCAAATGTTTAACTGGAAAATTAGCATATTTTCAAAAAAGGTGGAGTGTCACTTTAAGATATGTCAGTGCGTAATGTTTTTTTTAATGTTGTAAATTAAGGCAGCTTAAACATTTATTTTAGTCTGGGACTAGGATAAACCCAGTCCGGGAAACCACCCCACGAGTCTTAGATTAAATTTTTATTTTGCCTAAAATTAACATGTTGTGACATTTATGCATTTGAGAGACACTTTTATCCAAAGCAACTATATATCAGTATATATCAGTATGCGAGTCCCCTGGGAATCAAACCCATGACCTTTGCACTGTTAACACAATGCATTACCAATGTATCATATACAGCATTGTAATAATGTTCTTAATAAAAGCAGATAAATCTGTAAATGTCCTCTGTTGTATGTAATTGAAACCATTATTTCTCCGTTCCTCTGGGCCCTATCTCAACCGAATGCCATCGATGTGAAGGCCAATGCTTCAAGAAGTACAGACCTACTGAAGAAAAGACATTCACTGTGTTTGTGCATCACTTTACCCTAAAGTCATCGGGAAGGAGGAGTTTGCTGGTTCTCAGGTAGCTCAGGATGAAGCGGAATATCTCTCCATCTCTGTCGATGAAATAATGTTGCTTCAGGCTGTCCAAAACGATCGGTTCAGTGCCATTAAACAGACGACTGATTCTGCGTGGAGATGTTAATGAATCAGTTTTTCATTTTAAGCAGTATAAGCTCAAAATTGTTTCACATTGACCACCTTTAGGAGTTTTGAGACTTTCCCTAATAAAACTAGAATTTTCTCTTTAAATTTCACATTTGAAATAAGTTCAACAGCGAACATGTAAGTAGATTATTTAACCTGATTTAAGCACTGGAATAGGGTCAACCATCTAAAATCGTGTCGTAGTCTATTTCTGCTAAATCTACTTTATCTTCGTTATGATGTTCCTATTTCATTCTTTCACTCCATATCTATCTTTCATCCCCCTTTCTTTCTCTCCAATGCAAAACGCTTAATAGGAAAACCAATTCCCTCCTTTGTGCCCGCGGTGATCTTTTTCTCATATGGTCTTGCCGTTCCCCCAGTTAAAATTTCACCATATAGCTTTGGGCAATCTTAGTTTTTCATCTCGGCCTTTTTTTTCTCCGAAAAGCAATTAAAATGCTGCCTGCTTTTCGCCCTCCCCCATTTTCCTCCCTGTGCTCTCGTGCTCCGTATCCATTAATAAATCAGAGCGAGCCACGCTCTCTGTTAACCTGAACAGATGTGGCAAAGCTCTCGTGCTCTCTCTTTCTACCAAACACGCAAACGCGCGCCGACGTGGTCTCTAACAGGTGGCGTCCCTTTATTCGCAAACTTGTAGTGGGTTTTGCTCATTTTAATGCATTATTTTAAGTCATCTTGAGGCCCCCTTTTGGGACCCTGGTTGGAATTATAGAGATCTACAAGTGGCATTGGTAGACAACTCATGATCTGCACTATACAAGAGTTTAAATTTAAATTAGTACCCAAAAAATCTACTTAAAATGCTGGGTAATGTGAACCAACAAAGTGCTCTTTACTGTAAGTAAATACATTGTTTATTTGTCTATGATAATTTTTTTGTTTGTTTTAGGATTGCAGTCCCATTAGAGAATGATTGTAACCTACCCCACTGAAGAATGTGGTATACTATTGCCTTTACTATAGTAAATTCTGATATCCCTTACATATTAACCAAGGTTTTATAATAGCGAAAGTGCATGTTTTTGATCCATAGATCAGATTTAGCAAACAATGGATAAACTATAGTAGTTACTGTACCACCAAACCAATTTGTGGCAGGTATGCATCAACATCCAGCCTCGCCCATCCATCCCAGTAAATGCCAAAACATGTCAAGCATCACAACAGGTTGCTCTTACCTGGAGTCGGGGTATTTGGTGAGGGTGGCCAGACTGCTGGTGTACATGTGTCCTCCTACATCAATGTGAACCGGAGCGTTGGATTTGGTCAGCTGAGCCGGCAGCGGGATTCCCTGAGCGACCAGAGGAGACACCGGGGAGCGGGTCAAAGAGAGTCGAGACATACTCCTTCCCTCCTGTACAAACGGCACAGTGTCAAATATAAAACCCCTCTTCCCCTCAATCTCCGAGATCTGAGGTGCGCTGTTGGTCGGGAGAGCACTTTTACATCTCCTCCTAAATCGCGTTTTTACCTTAAGAATTAACACCGCAACTCTAATTAAGAAATTTGGCCGGGATTCTTTTACCTCCTTTTTTCATAGAGCCGGAGGGAAGAAACGAAGTGATGCTTATTAGTGAACACGAAAGAAAGAGAGAGGGAGAAAGAGAGGAGGGGGTGCTGGTACTGTAGGTGTCTACCTAGAGGCAATGAGAGGAGAGTGTAAACTCCTCATTAAAGATTTTGGAGCGCACCTACATCACCAACAGCTTAAAGTTTTAAAGTAAGTCTACATTTTAAAATGAGAAGTCCAAACAAGATACAACTTAAACACTCAAGGTAAAAAAAAGCATTTTAAATTATGCTAGCCTATAACGATGACGTTTGAGCTGATGATGCCGCGCTCTTTTAAAATAGGCCTATATAAAATATGCAATTATTGTCACGTCAGTGGTTTACATTTAAAAATAATAGGCACTACGATGCAAAAATATCAATAAAAGCTAAATTTGACTGTTTTGTGGCTTAAATTGACTTATTTTGCAAACAATTTCACCTTGACAGATGGTTAAAGTCGCGTGTCCGTAGGCGCAATGCCTAAAGCGATGCGAACCCATTCTGCTACCTCAGGGGCGTTCAGGTGTTGTTTATAAAAAAATACGTATATATGGCTACTTTATATTTTAAAATGTCCTGATAAAGTCACATTTGCACTTTACGTTTTATCCAACGTGACAAGTTCATTCAGTCAGTCATACTTAAATTTACAAAAATGTTATCTGCCGTCCAGTGTCATTGTAAAAGCAAGTAAATTAACTTAATTTAATATTGTTCTGCTTAGTATGCCGTTGCAAGTTTCGATATTAAACACAACATCCAAATCCTGTCTGGCCTTAGCATCACTTTCATCATAACTGTCGCACTTTTTTTTTTTACAAATTAAAGCAGCAGCAGCTCGTGCTCGTCTTAAAGGTCAGAAGCAAACGCTGAAATCGCGACTTTGACTGATCAGATATCGTTTAAAATCGCATATCTAAGTAAAAATAATAATAGTTTGTTATGTTAAAACTGCGCCAAGTCCCGGGAGTGCGTGAAATATGCCAAGTACCGCACTTCCTGTACGCATAGAGCGCGCTCTGAACTCTCATTTTATACCCAAAATCAGCCCTCCCTGATCTAAAACGGCACAAGCACGACACATTGGCAACGAATAGCACACCAGAGAAACAATCGGATAGGATAAAATCCACCGTACCGTTTCAAACATTTTAGGATGTCCGACGCAATCTGAAGAAGAGTCTCGTTTGAAGGTTGCTCGTCCTTTAGTAACAACTTTTCGTACCAAAAAATCTTTACAATCTCGGTCCACCCACTTCGGCGCTCCACCACGATATCTCCGTTCGGTATCCAAAGCAAAGGTTTGTGAATCCGGCGAAATCTACCAGAAGCGCTATGTGGGTCGCTGTGGCTTTAAAAACTCGCTTTAAACACTGAGGTGTCGGCATAAAGACACTTCCACAAAAGCTACACGGGGAGTCAGTCAAGGCTGCGTCCTTACCTTGGAAGACATCGTTTGTAAATGTATCTTCAGCCCTCTTTAAAACATGAGATCGATCGTGGCGTGTCTTCGTCTCGCTTTTTTGTTGAAGCGTGAGAGCGCGTTGAAGGCACGGCGATCCAGCCCGAATAACAGAGGACAGACGAACAAGAATTCTTGCTCAAGGCTCTCCAAACGCCCCGGGGCAGGATTAGGCTACAATTAGCTCAACCCTGCCCGAGCTGGGGCGAGTTACAAGAACAACATTTGATCTTGCTATTCAGATTTGAAAGCATACGTGTATGTTTGTTTTAATCGCACATTTAACAAATATATGTGAATACTATAGTGTGCGCGAGGATAACGGTTTATTAGGTTACCTGTGCGCGGCGCCGTGCCTTTAACCTTTAGAGCGCGAACGATACTGTATTGTTTTAAAACAGATTTTAGACAAACATGATAGACTTTCGTATAATGTATTATTTATTTTCTTGCCCTTTGTGTGCGTTGCTGTTCCAGAGTTTGATCCCAAAGTATGGGCTTAGGATAATTTGTCTTTATTTTGGCTTTTCGTACCTTTCAGCGTTGTCATAATAATAATATTCTGACGGCCATGAAAAGTAAATGGCGTATATCGATATGCATTGCGCGCGCCCACGCGATTCGCCTCAAGCCAAACGCGCCATTTCAATTTTTGCGCGCGGCTAGATAAAGATGTCTGTCTTGATAGCACACGGCTTTCAGGTGGAAGACAGGTTCATTGTGATGAAAGGAAACATCTTTTAGGAGAGAGACATTTGACAGTTTTGGACCTTTGTAACATTGCTCCCCTTCAACTGTAAATGTCCTGTAGCTTGACATCTGGCGCCAACCAGTGACCAAACTGAATTTCCATGGCAAATACTAGCAGATTCAAATGAGATAGCCTGAAAAACTAATACATTAAAATAAACAAACAACATCATTATTTTAATTTATTTAGTTTTTTTTTTTTGTAAAGGCAAATGTGACGGAAGCCTAAATTTCTACTGAATTCCTTCAATAGGCTAATTCTTTGCATATACCCTGATCAAAATAGCCCATATTCTCGAGTAAAAACGTGGCAAATCTACTTGTACACATACGTTGCAAACTATTTGGACTTAACAACCAATTTTCCCTTCCCCTTTGGCTGAAATTAGTTTTCCACATCAGACGAACAGCAGGAAGACAAGATATTTTGGTTCAATTAAACGAAGAAGCCCGCAGTTACTTCAATTACTTGACGCTGGAGGAAGATGTAAATTTAAAGATTTAAATAGCTTAGACTGTTGCCTCGAGCGTCTCCACTTAATTTCCTTAATTTACAGGGGTTGTGAAAGAGAGACGAGAGAAGAAATGGTTATCCCAGTCATGTGCATCATGTCAACAAACTATACATATATAAGTAACATTTGCTATTTGAAGTCACATGAAAGCCTGAAAAACTAGATTAAACTTTCTAAATTTACATTATCTAAATTCTTAATGATGCCTTTATTGCCCTTACTATTATAATAATTACTATTAGGAGTATTTTAATAAGTGTTAATTACAATTACATTACATTAAATTATGTATGCATGTTAATATATAATAATTATGCATTATTAGAATATATAATAATATAATATATATAGGAGGAGACGTCAGATGCATTTTGCTATTAGAGACAACTGCCTATGTGAAAATTGATTAATTAGTATTAAATAAATATAAACAGGCCGGTTTATATTAATATTTCCAAAGGTGTTTTCCTATGGGGACTGCCTCCCATTGACTTCAGCGCCATCTGCTGCACATAACCAAAATCGACCATCAAACCATTGGATCTCAACTTTCTAACTTAAAGTTACTGTCCAGTGATTTGTGACTCAGTAAGTAATTTTTAAGATTTACTGTTTTCTACATAAAATCATCCTACATAAAGTAAAATATATCCTTGATATGTTTAATACTGACTGAGTGAGGTCATGGCAAAGATTGAAATCAATGTGAAATCAATGACTGAATCAAACTTTTATGCTCCTAATCTCATATATAGATTATACTTTCGCCTTTATTTCACAGAAAAGTTCACATATGATGCCCCCACTCACAATTTCTCCCTAATAACATTTTCAAGCACTTGGCATAACTAGAAAGGATGCATATTTGTTAAAAAACTCTCCTTTTTCTTATTTTAATGCTAGTTTTGTCATATTTTAAGTCATCTTAAGGCCCTGGATGAAAAAACACTGATCTAAACATTCAGTTCTTCACCTTTTTATGTTAAGCAACTTTGAACATTTTCTGATGCTGTTGCATTTCGTCTACACTTGTAATGAGATTTTCCCGAGTCTTTTTGTAATAACTTAATTTCTAAAAGTTAGTTCAGAGCTCGCTCTGTGCCTTCAGGTTCATCTACATCGAAACCCAATCACACAGGGACTAATTTCCCCCCGCTTCTCCGCCCCCCCAATCTGTTTTAAATATGATTTTGTTGCTACAGAAAGAAAAATGAAAATTTTCTTTGTTCTGTCTTGCACGTGACAAATGGCAGCTGATTTGATGTGCCCTTTGAGTCTGTAGATGGTGTAGAGAACAGGATGTCAAGGCCCCGGGGCCCTGTGAGATAAGGCGGGGGTAACGAGGGGGTGGGGCTAAAAAAGCCGCAGTTGCTCCAGGCGGGAGAGGACTTATTGGAGTGGGAGGACAAGATGTAAAGATCAACGCCGGTTTTGACTGCTGTAAGGAGCATTTGAGCTTTTGTTTGCAATGCTTGAGTGAAGTACCAGAAAAAGAACTAAATCTATAAATAAAACCTTACCTGTTAGAAGCTGTCTTATCAAACAACTGATAAATTGTGGCTAAACAGCAGTGCAGTCGTTCTGTAAATATGGACAGGAATGCAAATTTTGTACTTTGGATGGGCCGGAATATTCCAACTTCATGGAATCAGGAGAATTTGCCTGTATATCAAACAAAATAATTGTGGCACAATCAACTGTAGGTGTATACTCCAAAAAATGCTGGGTTATTTTCAATCCAGCATTAGGTCAAAAAGGGACGAGCCCAGCTGTTGGGTTAAATTAATGCAATAGTAACACAGCATTTTTAGAGTGTAGATTCACATATAGCTGAATATGACTGACATTGTATGACCCTGTCTGTGAAATCCAGGTTAAAGTCTCATAATCTTTATATGAGATTAGGAGCATCAAAGTTCGATTTCAATAACTGATGTGACCTTGCTCAGTCAATGTTAAAGATATCAAGATTATAAATTTTTACAGAATGTTCTTTACATTACATAAGATGATTTTAGGTAGAAAACAGTTAATCACTAAGAATGAATTAAGATGGGTTTTTACAGGCAGAGTCACATATAATAATGATCATATCTTTATTAAAGATGACATATCATGAAAATCTGACTTTTTTCATGTTTACGTGCTATTACTGGGTCCCCAGTGCTTCTATCAACCTAGAAAATTTGAAAAAGACCAACCCGGTAACTTAGCTTTGGTAAACCATTCTTTGCAAGCATGTGAAAAAATAGGTCATTGAAATTTGGCTCCCCTTGTGATGTCAGAAGGGGGATACTACCGCCCCTTAATCTACGGTCGCCGTGTTTTCACCAAGTAAGATGTGATCCTGGATCACCCACTGGTGTGTATGCCATAAGAGAAGTTGATAAAATACTAGAAATAAAAAATAATAAATTGGCACGTAAAAATCTGTAAATTATACTAATTATTTAATAATAAATGGTAAAAAAATTATTTTGTGATACGCCATCAGTTGTGGTCTTGACCGGTCTTGAAATAAAATCCTCCTCATCTGAGACCGAGACGAGACCAAGACCTTTAACAAGTGGTTTGGAGACCGGTCTCGAGACCAAGACCGATCTTGAATACTACAACACCCCAAAAAAAGCAACCCAAAAAAGCACATTTTTGTTTAAACCTCCAAATATGTACACTGGGGACACCAAAGATTTATGTGACATCTTAAAAAAATCTTGTTAAAAGTCCCCTTTAAGGAATGCATTTGTAACTTTTAGAAGGAACTCTTCACAGAAATGCAATATATTATACATAACTATACTATCAGTGGTGTACAAAGTCCTTACAAAATGAACTGTATTATTTTATTACCTTATAATGAGTTGTTTTTATTGACATACATATCACCTTAGATGGAAGTCGCCATGTGTACCTGCTCTACAGAATGTGTTTCATCACTCCATTGTCTACTGTAGCTTCTCTATGCATCTCAAAATGGAGGGTGAGTGGTGGACTGAGCCGTTGGTTGCAATTCACAATCTCACCGCTAGATGCCGCTAACAATCTACACACAGCACCTTTAAAATGCAAAAACACAGAGATGCCAGCAAACTAACATTAAAAGATGCCGCTAACATTTATTGATACACAGAAAAAATCTACTGAAGGTGAAACTTGTTGATATGAGAAATGTGTAAGTACGGAGAAAGGTAAGGCAAAATGTGTATCAGGTCACGCTGTGAGAGACAACACGCTATATTGTTCTTATACATTCACAACTATATAAATTTCATCATAAATGTACCAATATGGACCAAACAGTTTGTTATAAAATAACTGCATGTAATATAGACTAAATTGACACTTGTGTGTGAAAAATGTTGCATTGTAGTAAATAACATCACAAACTTGCTTTGTTTTTAGTAAAACGACACTCTTGGTACGTCCTATTCATCCTAAGCAGTCTGAAAAAAACATGACACCTACACTAAGCTACACTCATTACATAAAATGCACAAAGCATTTTCGAGGGTTTGCTTACTGAATATAAGATTTAATATGTTTTGTTAATAAGATAAAAGCAAGGACCAGCCTGCAGTCACTGAGATAAATACAGTGCGATTTCACATTTGTAAATAAATAAACAACAACGTTTAAAGTAATAACTTCACTTAGACAAAATGTGCACAACAGGCCAACAGCAAGTTTATAAGTTTTTGTAATATAACTACTGTATAAAAAGGCTTAGTACAAATCATCAAACGGTTTGGAGTAGTTAAACATCAAATAATCCATGTAGTAAAAGTCGTACGCTCGCTGTCTTTCCGTCACGTTTAACTGTGCAAAGTATCTCCTCGTAATGTCCGAGGACGTTCTTTCTGCGTTAGGGTTTCTATCTTTAAAACTAGGGAATGTTAAATTGGACGGCGCTCCAATGCTCCTCAAGAGGAAATTGGCTTCTTCTTCCAGAGTCTCAAATTTCCCAATAAAATCGTAATCCAGCAGGCAGGGACTGCAGAGCTGGCCTACAGGCTCCCAGTGGATGTCCATGCCGACCGGCCGATGCACGTCTAACAAATACTGGATGAACTCCTTGAAGGTCACGCCTGCTCCCGTGCGTAAAGCTTGCTGGGTTGCATTGCTGCGGTACCTGGAGATGATAGGCTTCCCAAACACCGGATGATAGTAAGAGTTGGGACTCTCAAATTTATCCCGAAAAGCAGACACCAGCCTCTCGAAAGGCTCCCTCAGGAATACGACTTTGGTGTAGGTCTTTAATCGGTGGACGATGTCTTTGTGATCGAAGGAGTCCAGCCGTTTAAGATGATTCCCGTAATGCACCTCATCGTGTTGGATCTCGCCCGCTGAGGATGTGAGACCCTGGAGGACCATAAGCACCCGCTTCCAGTTGGAGCAGCCTGCCTTTGGCACCTCACAGTAGAGGAGTTTGTGAGTGTCCTCCACGAATACACGTGACACGTGTGTACGGGTTACGGTCTGCTTGGTGGCCCCACTCGTGTATTTGGCGCAGACCTCCCTCATAAGCCTCTGACGCACCTGCTGTACCCGAGTGAGTCGATCTGTGTTATCCCTGGTCTGGCCAGGGGGATCAGTGTTGAGCGGTTGGACAAGCGGACCGCTCTTGAGGAGTTTGCGGTGACTTTTTGTGACTTGGGCAGCGGTGATGTCTTTGGGGTTGATTAGAGAGGCACGCCGGGCCCACGGGAAGACTGGAAGTTGTACCGGGTGGGCGGGACTTGGGAAGTTGTCCTCTGTTGGATATGAGGACTGTCTGTCATTGTCAAGACAATGAGAACATTGTTCCTATAAATGAAAAAGAATAAAGAGATTATTAGCAAAAATACAGGGATGGGGTTTTAAAAAAAATACACTTGATATGTTTTGATTTTGAGAGGACAAAAGACAATAGGGATTTTTAAGGAATAGGAAATTGTTGTCTCTCTAATGCCAACCACCAAGTGGTGCCAGTGCACAAAAATTCAGCACAACCTCTCAGCTCCTGTTATTAAAAAATAATAGAAATATTGTATCATGTCCAGTCAAACAGAGGCTGAACAAGTTGATTTGAAATGCAAATTTATAAATGAAATTTGCACATTTATTAAACAAGATTTTTGTACAACAAACTATACTACTAGACTGAAACTGCTTACATGAGAGACAAACTATAAGTAGCTATAATGTAACCTTGTCTTTGAAGTCCAGGCTGAAGTCTCATAATGTAATGATGAGATTTGGAGGATCAAAGCTTGATTTCAATCTTGATCTTCTCAGTCAATTTTAAAATATCAAGTTTATATTTTCACAGAATGTTCTTTAAAAAAATTGCTGGGTTTTTGCACACTAATGTTCTTCAACTCCCATCTTTCCAAAGTCACCTGGGTCTACCTTTCGGTACTCCCTCGGGTACAAAAACGTGAACGCATGAAGCGCCCTTCACCGTAACAACTTGTGCAAAGCAATGTAAAACAAGTTTAGTCCGAAGTATAAACTAGCGATTTGTCAAACGGGACACAAATAAGCTTACCTTTCTCCCAGACTGTAGGTGAGCGAATATGACCTGTGCACCTGAGGAGAAAGAAAGAAACAGAACATCAGCATGACATTTCGGGTTCATCCATTTTTTACAACCCGTGTACCATGAAAGTGAACTTTTGGGTTCAATACTTTCTTCAAAGCTGCTTGTAGTCAAAGCACAACCAATGGAAACTGCATTACGTGTGCATTGAAATAAAGGAGCATATGGCTTAGTACAGGGGTGTCCTTGTCCTTGTTTTGCTCATCATTCATGGACCAAATGAAGAGAAAGGGCGGGTGAGCATGCGGGCAAGGGTAGGGTCGACTCCCGCAGTGGACTGCTAATGTTTAAATAGAGTACCACTGCTTGCGGTAGCTCCAGATGGTCTCTCGGTAGCCTGACAAACATCATTGTGACATCAAAGGTTATTGTGTTAGAGGTGCACTTCAAAATAACATTTTCATTAGTATTCACTATTGTGCCTTGTTAACTTTAATTAGCTATAAAGGTGCATTATGTAACTTTTAGAAGGATCTCTTGACAGAAATGCAATATGATATACATAGCTATATTATTAGATTTATATGAAAACCTTATATAATGAACTGTTATGTTTTTAATACCTTATTTATTACCTTTTTTTAGTCATCGTCATGTTTCTACAATAGCCCTAAATGGACAAAAAGTTCGATTTAGTTTAGTCAATTTGTGTCTCAGATGATATCCAGTGGTGGCTACCGTAGCTTCACTATGCATTTCGAAGTGAGCTGTGGACTTATTGCAATTCGCAATCTCACCACTAGATGCTGCTAAAATCTACACACTGGACCTTTAAAGGGACACACCACTTTAAAAAAAATAAAAATGCAAATTTTCCAGCTCTCCTAGAGTTAAACATTTGATTCTTACCGTTATGGAATCAATTCAGCTGATCTACGGGTCTGGCACTAACACTTTTAGCATAGCTTAGCACAATCCATAGATTCTGATTAGACCATTAGCATCACGGCTAAAAAAAAAACGAGTTTCGATATTTATCCTATTTAAAACTTGACTCTTCTGTAGTAACATCGTGTTCCCTTTCAGTCGGTCACTACGACGTCACGTCGTGACCGACGAATTGGGAACTCGCTTAGAGAGACCAATCTGCTTCGAATACTACTAAAACGCCAATGAACTTGGCATTGAGATATTTGCATAATGCTGGCGCCGCCCCGCCAGGTGCGTATATAAGCAGCAGGTGCAAATAAGGAAATTAGCTTTTTATCGCTTCGAAAGCCGGCAGTATCTGCTACTGAGAAGCTACTCTACTCTGGTGGGATTCGATTGCTGAAGTTGGTTGGACTAGCAGTACCACAGCGGACGCTTCGCTTAATTCCACGACTCTACATCTTTATTTTGTTTTGAGTTTAGTGTGTGCGTTGCCTTCCTGTGCGCTCATCAACTAAGCATCTGAGTGAATTTCCCTAAAAGAGTGATACGAGAGAGCTTTGTGCCTTGTTAAAGGCAGCCACTCTCTCGTATATCCAGACATCAGCGTCCTTTTCAGGATGGCTTTTCGTCCGTGCGATCTTGGGTGCGGCAAATACATGGGTCCGAAGGACGGTCACGAGCGTTGTCTTTCGTGTTTGGGCATCGAGCACGCAGAGGCAGCGTTCGCTGGGGGTAAGTGTTCTCACTGCGAGAACATGTCCCTTGTGGATTTGCGCAGACGGTTGTCTTTCCTCCGGGAAAAACGCAACCCTCGTCATGCGAGTGCTGAACGCCGCCACGGTGCGGCTGTGAAGCTCTCTAAGGACGACCTGCGCATCACTGTGCTGAGCCGAGCGGGGGATTCGTCCTCAGGCTCTCAGCCTCCTCATCCACAGCCGGTTGATGTGCCGATGGAGACTTCAGCGTCGTGTTCTACGATGTCTCTAGAATCCATCGTGCCGCCCTCCGGGTCCACCGACGCCGCAGCATCCGAGGGTGGGCCTCCTCCCCCTGACGTGGACCCCGACGCCCTTCCTCCCTCTGGTCGGGTTGGGACGCCGGAGTTCGATCCAGAGATGGTGGCCGTGCTCGCTCGAGCGGCGGAGACCGTAGGGTTAGAGTGGGTTCCCCCCCCCTCAGCCCGAACCGTCCCGCCTGGATGATTGGTTCTTTGGAGCTGCCCGGGTTTCACAACCCTCTCCACCGGTGCCTTTCTTCCCCGAGGTGCACGAGGAGCTGACTAGAACCTGGAAGTCGCCGTTTTCCACGAGATTACGGCCGTTTCAGCCCTCCCCCCTCACCTCCCTCACCAGCGGAGCCGCTAAGGGTTATACGGGGATCCCTCCCGTGGAGCGTGCTGTCGCGATGCAGCTGTGTCCGGCACACGCTCCCTCTTGGAAGGACCGCCCAACCCTCCCCTCTCGTGCCTGCAGACAGTCCTCCGGTTTAACGGGTGCTGCCCACCAGGCATGTGGAGAGGCGGCCTCAGCCCTGCACGCAATGGCGTTGCTGCAGGTTCACCAAGCCAAAGCCTTGAGGGATGTGCACGAGGGAGGACACGACTCGCCTGTCCTTTCGGAGCTCCGGGCTGCCACTGACCTGGCTCTTCGCGCTACGAAGGTGACAGCGCAGGCGATTGGTCGTGCCATGTCCACGATGGTGGTCCAGGAACGCCACTTATGGCTATGTCTGGCTGACATGTCGGATGCGGAGAAGAACAAGTTCTTGGACGCTCCAGTGTCGCAGGCTGGCCTCTTCGGTGAGTCGGTGGAGTCTTTTGCCCAGCAGTTCTCCGCCGCCCAGAAGCAGACAGAGGCGATCGCACAGATCATGCCCCGGCGCAAGCGACCTGCATCTCGCCCTCCAGCGCCGGCGGGCCCGTCTGCTCCTCGCCGAGGGCGCCCTGCGGCGGCTGCCTCCGCCCCCCCCACTAGAACATCTTCCAGTTCTTCTCAGCCGGCACCCACAAAACCACAAAAAGAGTGCATTCCTATTCCTTCTCCAGGTCTTCAGAGGATCGAGAGAGATGTGAGCGGGCATTCACATGCTCTTCCTCCCTCTCCTCTATCGCCAGCGGGTGTTCTGAGGAGTTCCAGCTCTCCGCTGAGGAGACGGGACCACCAGCACCCTCCTCGGAGTCTGTGCTCTCCGCTGAGGAGACCAGACGACCGTCACCCTCAGCGGGCTCAGGTCAGTGTCACACACACACATACTGTAGATACTTATGCTGTCCCAGCAGACGTACCGGCAGTACCACCTGTCCCGCTCAGCCGCCCCACCGCGGGTACCCCGACAGTGCCGTTAATTCCCCTCGTACGGTCCCTGGGGGCGTGGCTTCAGCTTCCCAGCCCGTCTCGTTGGGTTTTACGCACTGTTCGCCTCGGTTACGAAATTCAATTCATCCGGCACACACCCAAATTCTCGGGCATTCGTTTCACCACGGTGAAAGCATCCGATGCACACGTACTGCGTGCAGAGGTCGAAGTCCTGCTGGCGAAGGACGCGATCGAGCCGGTCCCTCCAACCGAGATGAGATCGGGCTTCTACAGCCCGTATTTTATAGTACCCAAAAAAGGCGGTGGGTTGCGACCGATCTTGGATTTGCGCGTTCTGAACAAATCTCTGCAGAAGAGGTCCTTCAGGATGATAACACCGAAGCAAATATTCAATTCAATTCGCCCCCAAGATTGGTTTGCGGCAATAGACCTGAAAGACGCGTACTTTCATGTGTCCATAATCCCTCGTCACAGACCGTTTCTCCGGTTTGCATTCGAGGGACGGGCATACCAGTACAAAGTTTTACCGTTCGGGCTATCCCTCTCTCCCCGTGTGTTCACGAAAGTAGTGGAGGCGGCGTTAAAACCCCTCAGAGAGAGCGGCGTTCGCATATTGGCTTACCTCGACGATTGGCTTATAATAGCGCATTCTCGACGGACGCTGTGCGAGCACAGAGATTTAACGCTTCGGCATCTCGCCCGTTTGGGTCTTCGGGTCAACTGGGAAAAGAGCAAACTCTGCCCCACGCAGAGGATCTCTTTTCTCGGGATGGAACTGGACTCGATCGATTTATCGGCGCGTTTGACAGAAGAGCGCGTCCAGTCAATTCTGACTTGCCTCGGTTCATTCCGAGGGAAGAATGCGGTCCCGCTGAAACAATTTCAAAAGCTCCTGGGGCATATGGCTGCAGCAGCGGCCGTGACACCGCTCGGACTGCTCCATATGAGACCGCTTCAGCGTTGGCTTCACGATCGAGTCCCGAGGAGAGCGTGGCGCGCCGGCATCCATCGTGTAACCATTACACCTGCGTGTCGCCTAACATTCCCCCCGTGGTCGGACCCCGCGTTTCTCAGGTCCGGTGTGTCCATGAGACAGATCGCTCAGCATGCTGTTGTACACACAGATGCGTCCGACACGGGCTGGGGTGCCACGTACGACGAGCTTACAGCTTCAGGGGTGTGGACAGCACCCCAGTTGCACTGGCATATCAATTGCCGAGAGTTGTGGGCAGTATATCTGGGACTTGTACGCTTCGCTACGGAGCTGCGAGGGAAGGATGTACTAGTACGCACCGACAACACTGCGACCGTTGCGTATATCAACCGTCAAGGCGGTTTGCGCTCCTGTCACCTGTCGCATCTCGCTCGTCATCTCCTCCTTTGGAGTCAGAAGCATCTGAGGTCCCTTCGTGCCATTCACATTCCGGGCTCGCTCAATACAGCAGCGGACGCGCTTTCTCGAGCTGCGCGCCCCGGCGAATGGCGACTCCACCCCCAGACGGTCCAGCTAATTTGGAAGAAGTTCGGTCGTGCGCAGATAGATCTGTTTGCGTCGCCGGACGATACCCACTGTCGCCTATTTTATTCACTAACCGAGGGCAGCCTCGGCGTGGACGCATTGGCACACAGCTGGCCTCGGGGGATGCGCAAATACGCATTCCCCCCAGTGAGCTTAATCGCACAGACACTGTGCAAGGTCAGGCAGGACGAGGAGAGCCTTTTACTGATCGCCCCATATTGGACGAGCAAGAATTGGTTTCCAGAGTTAATGCTCCTCGCGACAGCCCCTTCCTGGCGGATTCCCCTGAGGAAGGACCTTCTTTCTCAAGGAGGGGGCACATTATGGCACCCGCGCCCCGACCTGTGGGATCTCCATGTATGGTCGTTGAGCGCGCGCAAGGTTTAGGTGATTTACCGCAAGCGGTATCTAACACAATCAACGCGGCACGAGCTCCGTCTACGAGACGGGCTTACGCGTTTAAATGGAACCTTTTCGTCACCTGGTGCTCTTCGCAACGCGAGGACCCCAGAGAATGCCCTATTAACACCGTGCTTTTATATCTTCAACATAGGTTAGACGGTAGGCTGTCACCCTCCACCATTAAAGTTGATATCGCTGCTATTTCTGCTCATCACTCACTTATTAACGGCAGAACAGTTGGCCAGCATGATTTGGTTGTTAGATTTCTAAGAGGCGCTCGTAGGCTAAACCCCTCGCGCCCTCCTTCTATTCCTCCCTGGGACCTGTCCATGGTGCTGAAAGCCCTTCAGGCCCCCCCGTTCGAGCCTTTGCAGTCTGTGAGTCTGAAGCTTTTATCAATGAAAGCTCTGACCCTGCTAGCATTGGCCTCAGTGAAGAGAGTAGGGGATTTACATGCATTCTCTGTTGACGACTCGTGCCTTCAGTTTGGTCCTGCTGCCTCAAGCGTAACATTGAGGCCCAGACCAGGCTACGTGCCCAAAGTTCCCACTACTCCTTTCAGAGATCAAGTGGTGAGCTTGCAAGCGCTGCCTCCGGAGGACGCAGACCCAACCATGGCTTTGTTGTGCCCCGTACGCGCACTGCGACTCTACGTGGATCGCACGCAAAGCCTCAGGACCTCAGACCAGCTCTTTGTTTGTTATGGTGGCCAGCAGAAAGGGAAAGCTGTCACTAAGCAGAGGATGTCTCATTGGATAGTTGATACTATCGCCCTGGCTTATAATCTTCAGGGTATTCCTTGCCCCTTTAATTTGAGAGCGCACTCCACACGGAGCGTTGCCTCATCTTGGGCTCTAGCTCGCGGTTCCTCGCTAACAGACATCTGTAGAGCTGCTGGTTGGGCGACACCTAATACGTTCATTAGATTTTACAGTGTTCGTATTGAGCCTGTATCCTCTCGTGTTCTTTCCTCACCAGGGGGAGCACGGAGAACAGTCTCGCAGGTCGGCTTGCAGCCTCCAACTGATGCTTCATAACTGTGTCAGTATGGAAGGCCTTCAGAACAAAAATGCGTAATGGTTTGAATTGTTCTTCCTCCGCTGCCTTGGCAGCCTTTGTTGCGGAGCATTGGCTGTCAGCCTTTCACTAGCTGTATCCTCGCGAACCTACGTGTCTGGCTCGGGCTCCACATTGTGTCCCACCGGGTTCCTTTGTGAGTATTTTTCCGTGGGGTTAATCCTACCAGCCCACGTTTCCCTTAGCAGAGCACTGCTTTGCTTACACAGCCACGGCTGTCATTTTTACCTCAACTACGGTTGACTTTCGCCCACCATTAGCCCTTAAGACGGGTGGTGGCTTCCGCAGCGTTCCTATCCCGCTCAGGTAGGGCGCTTCCCAGTCGCTGGCACTTCTGTGGGGTTAAAGGAACATCTAGTGCCCGGCCTTCTGCCTTAAAACCTACCTCCTCCTCCTTAAATGGAACCGGAGGGCTTTTACGCAGTCACTGGAAGAGGTCAGCCCCTAGTGGCGTTTTGATAGGGATTCCCAATTCGTCGGTCACGACGTGACGTCGTAGTGACCGACTGAAAGGGAACGTCTCGGTTACGGATGTAACCCTCGTTCCCTGAAGGAGGGAACGGAGACGTCACGTCCCGTCGCCACAGGTGCTGCCACCTGCTGTTTATCGGCCGGTCACACTTTCCGGCTTTCTCAGCGAAAAAGAAGCTAATTTCCTTATTTGCACCTGCTGCTTATATACGCACCTGGCGGGGCGGCGCCAGCATTATGCAAATATCTCAATGCCAAGTTCATTGGCGTTTTAGTAGTATTCGAAGCAGATTGGTCTCTCTAAGCGAGTTCCCAATTCGTCGGTCACGACGTGACGTCTCCGTTCCCTCCTTCAGGGAACGAGGGTTACATCCGTAACCGAGACGTTCTCAGACCGACGGAAAATTAAAAGTTGTGATTTTCTAGGCAGATATGGCCCCTTGGTTACTTTCAATAGCAGGGGACTTTTTTCAGGCACTGCGTAATATCATTGCGCCTCCTGCAGCCATATTACGGCAGCAAAGTCCTTGATTATTACACCAGAATGAGAGTATAGTTCATAGCCATATCTGCCTAGAAAATCGCAACTTTAATTTTTTGTCGGTTTTAGTACACGATGCTACTACAGAAGAGTCAAGTTGTAAATAGGAAAAATATACAAACTCTTTGGTTATTTTTAGCGTGATGCTAATGGTCTAATGAGATTCAATGGATTGTGCTAAGCTATGCTAAAATTGTTAGCGCCAGACCCGGAGATCAGCTGAATGGATTTCAAAATGGTAAAAATCAAATCTTTAACTCTAGGGAAGCTGAAAAATTTGCATATTTTCAAAAAAAGTGGAGTGTCCCTTTAAAATATTTTTATTTTCCATAAAATAAAGTTAGTGACTATGGTTAAAAAAAAATGAAAGTAATCCAAAAGACTTGTAAGCTATATTCTCTAAGTCTGAACTGAGAAAACTTGTTCATTTTTAAGCTTATGCTCACTTTTGTGATTGTTATATGATCACTTTTGTGCTTGTTGTCACTTTTGTGTTTTTGTCTCTCTAAATGCTGACAGCGCATTTCCATATCAAAAAAATAACAACGCAACTAATAGAGGAGAGCTTGCAAAACTCTGACTATGGAACAGGAACCCTCCCTGTTTCTCCCTAGCATTGGACTAGATTGACAGAACTGCAACTCAAGGACTGTGCCGAAGGGGAGATTAGAGGATGACCTGAGTCATACTGAATTAGACTTTGCGGGTTTGGCAGAAACATCTCAATGTTCTGACACTGACCTATGGAAGGGCAAAGACCGGTATCGATTATACGCCAGACCCACGACACTTTTCGTTGATGGATTCATTGCGGGCTTTGCCCTGACATGGGTTGGAGAGATACAGCAATTATTTACAGGCCAGGAGAACGCGATGGGGGAGGAGGTTACAGTATATTTCACAGACACCTTTTCTTCTCTAATCTGCTCGTACTTGCTTGAAGATTTTGGATGATTCAGCATAATGAGCTATCTTCATACAGTACCAATAACCCATTTAGGGTAGAATAAATATATGGTAAAGATGTATTAGTTTTTTCAGGTCTATAATGTTATTTCTAGGAAACAATACAGGTAAATAAGCCTGTGGTGGTCTGGGGTGGTAGTTCCTCATAATGAGGACACCACATAGGTTGTTGCCTCCCATAGAGAAGAGTTTGAATTTCAAAGAGAATCTGCAATATATTCATGGTGTTTCTTCTTTTTTATTCATACATTCAGAGTCCTGCTGGTGAGCCTCTTTCTTCAGCACAATATGTGTCATAATGTATTATCTTATTTAATCTGGCTGCAGCGCTGTGTTCTGAACCTATGTCCTATGGTCATGAGGATTTAAGCAAACTTTAGGATTTTAATGAATTATATATCATTACTGACATTAGCATGGTCCATTACCACAAAAAGAATTTTTAGGTAATAAAAACAAAATTGGCCTGTAGATATCTGTATAGAATTTTTTTACATTTGCTGTATGAAATTATTTTCTGTGGTAACAGATTCTTTCCAAAGATGGAGTGTAAGAATGAACTGATATAAATGCAATATAATATACATCACTATATTATCTACATACACCGAAGGTCCCCTTAAAGGTGCTCTAAGCGAATTCACGCGTTTTAGGCCATAAAACTTTTTTTGTTTCGTACAGTAAACATCTCCTCACTATCTGTTAGCTGCTTGTCCCCTGAACACTGTAAAAAACCGCGGTCTCTATAAACAGCCCAGGCTCCGCAAACTGCAACAAAAACAAAGTGGTCAAACCTACCACCAGGAAACATAACAAAGTGTGCCAGCCAATAAACGACAAGAAGGATTTGGGAGTGGGGGTTGGGTGCGGTCTTGATTCGTTCAGAAAGCACGAAAGGGAGGGGGAGAGGAAAAGTTAGCTACGCTCCGTTTTGTTTGAAAACACTTAGAACGCCAAAAAGAAGTGACGTCACACAGATTCGCTTAGAGTGCCTTTAAAGGAAGTCTTCTCAGATTATGTTTGTCCTGTGACGGCTACCGTAGCTTCTCTATGCATTTAAAAAGGATAAATTGGACTATGTGACCATGTGCATTATGCAATTCACAATCTCACCACTAGTTGCCACAAAAAATCTACACAATGGACCTTTAATTAAAGAGAATTTAAGAGTCCTGTGGGCGGAGATTAGTCAAAGCTCTAATATTGACGTTTTTCAACTGGGAGGTAGAGGGCTGGCGTAATAATCAAGGACTTTGCTGCTGTAACATGGCTGCAGGAGGCGCAATGATTTTACCAAGCAGACAAAAATAGTCCCCTTAGTAACTTTCAATGGCAGGGGACTATTTTCGGGCACTGCGTAATATCATTGCGCCTCCTGCTCATTGCTTTACGGCAGCAAAGTCCTTGATTATTACACCAGAATAAGAGTATAGTTCCTAGTCATATCTGCCTAGAAAATTGCAACTTTAATTTTCTGTCAGTCTTAGTACATGATTTTTAGCGCAATGCTAATGGTCCAATCAGATTCAATGGATTGTGCTAAGCTATGCTAAATGCGGTACCGCCAGACCTAGAGATCAGCTGAATGGATTCCAAAACTGTAAAAATCAAATGTTTAACTATAGGGGAGCTGGAAAAGGAGTATATTTTTCAAAAAAAGTGGAATGTCCCTTTAAAGAACCTGAATGGTCATTGAGGAACCGAAAATGTTTCTTCTATGGAACCTTTTTTTTAGGAGTTACAAAACGATTCTTTACTGCTATTTCTTTTTTTACCCGTTTATAATCTAAAGGACCGTCTTTCACTCCAAAAAAATCCTTTTTAAAAAACAGAAAGGTCCTTCAGAGGATAAAGGTTCTATATGGAACAATTCAACCAACAAAAATGCCATTATGGTGGACAATATTGACAAATATATTGTCAAATTACAACAAAGGGCCACTATTGACACCAAGCTTTATAACAAAACTCTTATTTATTGAGCAAAACTCTAAAAGGTTTGATCAATGTCTGCTAAAAGCAGATCACAGCTGGTCTACAGAGCCACAGTGTTTGCACCTTTTTGTGAAAATCTATTTACTATAGTTGAGTAATCTGTAATAAAAAATTATGGTAACACTGAAACAGCTTAACCCAGAAGGTTTTATAAAGACCATTTTTTTAAGTTACATACTGCGGTTGAGTACAAACATCAGGGCTACAGTACAGTCATCACAGAGTAAAAAGATCTGCAGAGATATCACACAGTCATGTGCGCTGACCCGACTGCACACGATTCTCTCACGCTCCACGGGTCTGCAAGATCTCTCACTTGAGTGGGAGGAGGTGAGAGAGACGAGGAGAGATTGTGTGAAAGATAGCGGACGATCCCTGTAAACAGCTAATGTCTTTGCTTCTGTGTGCCTCCCACCCGCTAGCCCTGCAAGATCACTCAGGTCTATTAGATCAGAGTCACGTCAAAGACGGGCGACTTAAGCGACATGGGGCGATGCAGGAGAGCGACAATGGCCCACCGTGGGAGCCGGCAGTAATGTAGCACTGCAGACAGCCTCGCTTCCTACAACTTCACAGCTTATGAATAACTCAGATCCCGGGAAGAGAGCAGGAATACGGAATGAGTGACTATCATTAGTCTGTGATATTCTGTGTTCTTGAGTTTTCCAAGGTTATGTGTCTCTGAAAGAAACTTGATGTGTAATTGGTTCCTTTTTGAATTGATGTTATTATACTTTTTCAAATAGGTAATGTATGTTAATTCTATATTATTTGTTTACTGACAAGTATAATTAAAAATCTCTTTCTTCCTTCCGCAAGTAAATGAAAAGTGATATTGACAATGCGTCTGGCTAATTTGCCCCCAGCTGAATTGGCATAATGCATTTTCTTTGTTTATAAAGTAACAATGTAACATAATTAGTCTGGTTGGGAATCAGCAGGGATATAATAGGATATTACATTGATTTCTGGGTCGCCAAACATAAAATGTACAGGAATTCAAAACTGATATATTTCAAACTTTAATGCGAACTTTCCCAGTGGGAAATTTTATTGCTCAGTTTGCTCTTTTATAGCTCAGGAGATTAGATTGTTCTCAGTTGTGTTTCATTTAAGTTTCAACAGTCTCAGATGATTATCCTAACATTGCTTAAGTAGAAACAAATAAAAAAATGCATTAAAATATATGGATGGAGCTGTAAAATTTATGATTTTTGTAAATTTGATGAGAAATATTTGAGTTCATGTCTTTATGTATGTACATGTATGTATAGATCTTTTCCTAGTATGACTTTCGTTTAATCTACTTTTCTCAAAAATATGAATGAAAATTGTAACTAAAATTATGCGTAAGCACATCAAAACTTGTAAACTGACATCTCAGCAATATTTAAAATATTAATTATACTCCCCATCCAACCAGTCACATTTTTTCGGGGCTACTGCAATAATGTAACACCTTACGTTCCTATAATTATTAACTTGAATAAGTTACTGTGTTGATTTATGTACTCCTTAATGCCAGATACTATAAATATGCATTAAAAATACTCCTTCGCTAAGCCTTGAGTTCAGTCTTATAATGTCATACAGCTGTAGAGGTAAAGAGGAACAGAAGCAAAACGAGTTCCTGTCACATCCAATGTAAAAGGTCTTTGTTTACCACGGTGCAGCTTTCCACAAAATCAAATCAATATGTCATAACCATGGCGACAGTCTCTTGCATGATGGGATGTTACTGATTTGACAGAGACTGAGAAGCGCTGTTTACGCCTGAGTGGAAAATGAATTAAAATTTCAGGTTATTTCCCATAAATTCAAAAGGAATAAAGAAAAAAAGATCAACGGAAAAAATGCCACTTTTTTAAGCATCATACTCTACAGTAAAAAGTAACTTGGTTGAAAAACTTTTGTACCGGCAAAATTAAAGGGGCGGCCAGACATAAAAATTTGACTAATCGCACTGAGGGGTTAGTAAAATAAAAATAAAGTAAAATAGGAAATTAATTAAAAATAAAAAGTGTTTTATATAATATATAATATTTAAAACATTATATAATAATATTTAATCTATATAATAATATTAATATCGAATTTTTTTTATTTTATATTACTTTAACTTAAAAAAATTAAGTTAAACAATTTCAACTTGTGTTTATAAGTTATGTAAACTTATCACAGGACAAAACCCAAAATAATAGGTTGAATTGACTTGCAAAACCAAGTTGTATTTTACAGTGCACACATTGGATTCGAATACTGTTTTTCGCCCTCTCCAACAGATAAACAGAAAAATCTTAAACCACAAAGCCGAATAATAAGACCTTGGTTAACGTAGTAGTACCCAACTGTAAATATCTCTATTTACACATTTCACATTATGTGTGAGTAACATGGAGACTAAGCTTAACGGTGACTAACTATATCTAACACACTGTGAAAAACCTCATTATTCCACACAACTGATTTGTATGCCTGTCTAACCTGGTTAAAAGTCATCTGTGAAAACGCTTAATCAGGAAGAATTCAGCTTATATACCGTACCTGACAATAAGTAGGCAAATTGGCATATTATTAATTGAACCTGAGGCTGTATGTGATCCTTAGGTTATGTGGTGCGATTGTAAGTTTCAAAGCAAAAAGAAAACCAAAGGATAAGCAGAAGATTGTAAATCACATCAATGATGTGCCAGACAATTTTGCAATATTCTGCTTAAAGCCAGAATGTGTTTAAAAATAACTATGAGAAAGGTGGCAGCATGTGTCTGTGTACAGGCTTGTGTGCATGTTAGGATCTGTTTATTTGCCAGACAGAAAGTGGGTGTGTAGATGTGTGCCCGGATTTCTTTTTATAGCACAGTAGCTCAAAAAAGCTATCTTTTACCAAGCAAGAATAATAGGATAGGTAAATTTAGTAAATTATAACATTTTAAAAAGGTATTATCTTAAATGTTCAGGGTTCAATGCATGTAAAACTCCGTCATTACTGCCTCCATTTGTGAAAAAGAAACATACATTGCGTGGTATGAAGGAGATCAGTTGCCTGGATAAATTATGCAGTGTAATCATGGAAAAACAGTGTTTATTCAGACATATTTGATCAGAATTTGTCTTTTTTGTTGTTTTGTGTTATGTTATGAGACTTAGCCTGAAATATACTGTACACGCACAATCGAACACAAAGCCTTGCAAAGCATAGTTCATTTGACTGTGTACGCAGACGTTCGAAGCATTCACATTGCGACAAAACTGTAATATCTTCTCCTGGGCTACATACTACATACACCAGTGTGTGCATGCGTGTCCTACGCGAGTTTACAAAAATCTGGTGGATTTTGATGAAGGAATTTGCATCATGTGCACTGTACTCAGACCCCTGCGTTAAAATGGGACTATACTTTATATGTATTAGAACCCCCTCGAAAACAAGATGGTCGTTATTGTTGTTTTGCTTTTTGTTACGTTATGAGAAATGTATTATGACCCCCACGAAAATGAGCTGGTGCATCTCAAGGGGTTTATCCCAAATTAAATCTATTCAAATATGTGTCTCTGTAGCTCTTGTGTTTCGCTTCCCAGGGAGAACACATAAGTAAAAAACAATGTATAGCTTGAATGCACTGTAATGCTGCGTTCAGACCAGCCGCGGTAGAGGCGTCAATCACAAGTGATTTTAATGTTAAGTCAATGTAAAGACGCGTTGTTGTCTAGTTCGCACAAATTGAGCGTTGACGCGAGAAACACGCAAGATGAAAAATATGAACTTTGTTGGAAAAACGCGCCGCGTTAACCAATCAAGAGCTTGCTTTAGTAGTGACGTGATTACAGGAAGCGAGCGGAGTCGCAGAAGCCCCTCCCATGACACGAATTTTCGATGACTAGAATTTCACGTACGGCTTTCACGCATGAATGAAGCGAGTAAACTCAAAATGTTCAAGCGGCAAACTAGACGTGAACGTGACTGGTGTGAACCCACAGTAATGTTGCGCACACCCCAAATGCGAAGCATCGCGTTCCTCGCTCTAGATTACTTGCGGGATTTAAATTTTACGTCATGTGAGTTAAATATTTTCAATTTGCGCGAAGACGCATCTGATGTCAATAGCGCAATTTTCGCAGCAATTGCCCTATCCAATTCGCATCATTCACGTCGTCCTATCGCGAGTTCACGTCTATTCGTGTCTTTGCATTGACTTTGGATGTAATCTACTCGTGCTTGTACGCAGCACAAGTCGCTTTGGATAAAAGCATCTGTCAAATTCACACAAGTTAATGTAAGGCTTTCCGACAATGTTTGTAATCAAGCAGTTTTGGAGCACCATTGACTTCCATAGTAGGAAAAAAATACTAGCTGCTCCAATACAATTTGGTTTCAAACTTTTTTTTCCCTTTGTGTTCAGCAGAACAAAACAAAATGATACAGGGTTGAAACAACTTAAGTAAATGATGTCATAATTTTCATTTTTGGGTGAACTATCCATTTAACAAAATAATAAAAAATTTAATTTTAACAATAATTTATGCTAATTGGCCAATTTTACATCCCTGGGATGCATACAAACAAGACTTTATCTTCACATTTACTTAAGAAAAAAAAATTGACTTCCAATAATCCATTTTGTCTGGCAGCACCGACACACCCTTTAAACCATTTTGTTTGGATGACAGTAAGAGACCGACAGGAAAGTGGGGAGGAAATGAAATCAGGACACAGCCCCGGCCGCCGATGAGCCCACAGCTCTTTCATTTATCATGCCACACCCTGTCCATCTTTGAGGTTTGTGGGGAAATTCTTCAGGCAAGTGTCTGGTCTGAGCCACTTCCCAGATTGCTTGATCGTCTACAGGACTCTAAAGCATATGAAGGATCAACAATAGCTCTCTGTCTCCCGCTGTCTGAGTGGCCAGTGACAGTCATACCGCCCGTCGGCACATCAATATTTATACCTGGCAGTCACAGAGTAAACACCTCGAGCTGCCACAGTCAGAAAGGGTGGGAAGGGGAAATGAGCAAATCACAGGGAAGATGGAAGGATTTAGTGAGTGATGGTGCTATAGATTTTGTGATTGATTAAAATGGGCAACAGTGAAATGGCTGTAGGGATGGATGACCTGATGGATACGGTTGTTAAGAATGTAGTTTGCAATTTACGTCTGGCTATTTCCTGCTAAAATCCAGTCTATTTTCAAGCATGTGTCCTTCTGCCCCGACAAACATGGAGCCGACTCTACATCAAATTATCTCAAAGTGACACACAAACTCAACATGCCATTTCACAGATACCTTTTCAATATACGCACACGTTCAATCAATGCTTTTGTCCTTGGCTAACCTGGACGTTTCAGAAATGTATTAAGAGGCTCATTTCTGTAAGTTATTTACTTGTTTACTCCTGTTGTGTACCAGCCGCCCCCCTGGCGACCCAACCGTCTGGTGTTAGCCGCTGTGTTGAGAGCCGGTGTGCCGATGTGTGATACCTGGCCACTTCTTTCTCAGCATGGGCTTGTGCTCTCCAGAACTTCATTAGTTTCATTAACATTCATCTTCCTGCCGCCTTCACCTCGTGCTGTCAGCTGTCGACTTCTCAACCGACTTACACTCCCCACAGTCATGAGTTCGTCTTGACATTGCACCCACTTAAAGCTAAAGTCTAATATATTAAAGAGCACCTATTTCATTGCTAAAAACAACACAATTCTGGGTATTTGGTATAATGCAATGTTTTTGCGTGGTTTATGGTTAAAAACACATTATTTTCGACATACTGTACATTTTTGTGACTCCAAACTTCACTCTCTTTCTCAAACGCACGGATTTGAAAAGCTCTGTATTGGCCTGAATACCTCTGACGTCAGCAGGAAATGTGACGCTCCTTACCATGTTTGAAAGATTCGGTCGCAATGCTAACAGGAGTTAACTTACAGGCTGTGTGTCTAAGCGGGAGGAATTATGATAATGTCGGTCTTGTCTACGTCTCACCAATGCCAGGGAGTAAACTGTTGCTTACAATCCGTGTGTTTATTGTAGTCCGAGAAAAGAGATTTACGTTGGAGACGATAACTCGCGTCATTGTTTACTTTGGGGTTTGTACCTTTTGCATATCGTTAACATTTACTAATACCCACTTACACACCAAAGGAAATGTAAAAACGTGAATCGGACAATAGGTACTCTTTACAGCATGTCTACTAACAATTTCACATTACACTTTTATGCATTTGGCAGACACGTTTATCCAAAGCAACTTTGAAGATGAAGTGTGTGTTTCTTGGGATTCACACCCATGACCTTTTGTGCTGTTAACACAATGCTCTACCGACTGAGCTACCGGAACATGCATAAATTAACGCTGCATCCGAAATCACATACTGTCAAAGTAGGTACTGAATTAAATGAAGTACCTACTCATCGACATAAAAACAGTAGGTAGTATATAGTATGCATATGGATAGTATGAATGAATTTGTTATCAAAAGACCAGCACTATAGCACATAAGTCATATGGATTACTTTTATGAAGTTTCAATGTCATTTTTGGAGGATATTGTGTAATGGAGTACCAAACCTCACCCTCTGCCACATTTTATTCTCCGGGCTCTGAATTATTTATACTCCAATTTGTTTACAAACAACCATATCCGGCCCTTTATTACTAGACACAAGCATGTCCCATAAAACTGCAGATTTTCATTTCCGTTACACTAATGAGGCCACATAATATAAAACTGTATTACCCCACATTTTCCACTGTATGCATTTTTCTGGTGACTTCCGTTCATTTGTTATCTCTGTGTTTGGCTGCTGCATTCAATAATCTTCTATCCACATTACAACACATACAGTATGTATAATTCACAATGGAGTAAAAACAGATGGAGTCAGTCAGCACACGGGAACACTAGGTAAAACCTGCATGACTTTTACAAACAGAGCTGAAGTCAACACCAGTCCCAGAAACAGATCATAACCTAATCCAAGACCCAGAGCAAGACCTCTCAAGGAAATAAAGCCAGGGAGTCCAAATGTGTTTGTAAGCTAAACAACACAGATATAGAAAGGTTATAATGTACTGTAGTATGCAGGTGGAGGCACTGTCTAGAATGATTATTTATATTTATTAGGGCTGTCAAATGATTAATCGAGACTAATCACATACAAAATACAAGTTTGTGCTTGCATAATATATGTGTGTGTGTACTGTGTGTATATATTATGTACACTCACCTAAAGGATTATTAGGAACACCTGTTCAATTTCTCATTAATGCAATTATCTAATCAACCAATCACATGGCAGTTGCTTCAATGCATTTAGGAGTGTGGTCCTGGTTAAGACAATCTCCTGAACTTCAAACTGAATGTCAGAATGGGAAAGAGGGTGACATAAGCAATTTTGAGATTGGCATGGTTGTTGGTGCCAGACGGGCCGGTCTGAGTATTTCACAATCTGCTCAGTTACTGGGATTTTCACGCACAACCATTTCTAGGGTTTACAAAAAATGGTGTGAAAAAGGAAAAACGTCCAGTATGCGGCAGTCCTGTTGGCAAAAATTCCTTGTTGATGCTAGAGGTCAGAGGAGAATGGGACGACTGATTCAAGCTGATAGAAGAGCAAATTTGACTGAAATAACCACTCGCTACAACTGAGGTATGCAGCAAAGCATTTGTGAAGCCACAACACGCACAACCTTGAGGCGGATGGGCTTCAACAGCAGAAGACCCAACCGGGTACCACTCATCTCCACTACAAATAGTAAAAAGAGGCTACAATTTGCACAAGCTCACCAAAATTGGACAGTTAAAGACTGGAAAAATGTTGCCTGGTTTGATGTGTTTCGATTTCTGTTGAGACATTCAGAATTCAGAGTCAGAATTTGGCATAAACAGAATGAGAATATGGATTCATCATGCCTTGTTATCACTGTGCAGACTGGTGGTGGTGGTGTAACGGTGTGGGGGATGTTTTCTTGGCACACTGTAGGCCACTTAGTGCCAATTGGGCATCGTTTAAATGCTACGGCCTACCTGAGCATTGTTTCTGACCATGTCCATCCCTTTATGACCACCATCTACCCATCCTCTGGATAATGCACCATGTCACAAAGCTCGAATCATTTCAAATTGGTTTCTTGAACATGACAATGAGTTCACTGTACTAAAATGGCCCCCACAGTCACCAGATCTCAACCCAATAGAGCTAGTATCTAACAAAATAAGCACTGGTATCTAATTTTTAGGTATAAGTATCTAATGAATAAGTAGCCTACTAGTATTTCTCGATTTTTCGATTAATCGTTTTTTTTTATACGTGGACGATTCAGAATCGATTCTCAAAGAGCAGAATCAATTTCTTTTCCTGCAAAAAATGAATGTAAGATTAACGTTAATCAAATTACAAGTCTTCTTCACTAGATGTCACCCTCATTTTTGCCTTGCGCGATGTTACCAAGGAGCCTGTCATTCTTTCATTCAGTGCTTAAAATGGTGGTTTTAGGTGCTTCATCGACTTTGATGCCACCTAAACTTAAAAAGTAAGAGGCATGGAAGCATCCCGAGAACCGGAATCGAAAATTGAATTGAGAATCGGAATCGACTCGATTTGATAGCTTGTGAATCGAAAATGAATCGACCTGGAACATCTGAATCGATACCCAGCCCTATGAATAAATATATTATTTAAATATCTATTGAATAAGTACTAGTAGGTAATCAATATCCACTAGTATCTAATAAATAAGCACTAGTATAAAATTTTTAGGTACTAATAAATAAGTACTAGTATCTAATTGAATTAAAAATAAGAACTAGTAACATAAAAATAGATACTAGTAAATGTAATGGTTTATGCTTGCCATAGACACTGCCTAGTAAGCAAGCACCTACAGTAGCAACTATTCAAAACACCCTACACTTTCAGAAAAAAGGTACAAAAGCTTTAACTGGAACAGTATCATAATATGTACCATTTGGGTATCGATATGCACCTTTGAGGTGCCAGTATGTTTCTCTGAGGTAACAATATGTGCCTTTGAGGTACTAATATACACCCTAGCCTTTAGGTACAAACACTCTAAATTCTTGCTGGTCTATTTTTAACCCAATGTTGGGTAAATATTGGACAGAACACATGTTGGGTTATAAATAAACCTATGGGTTGTTGTTACACCAATGCATTATAAAACAGAAAACACGTTTGCAATTGCATAGCAGCATATTTGGCAAGCACCCAAAATACCTTTTCATTATTAGTTTTCATGATATCATGTTATCATAGTCAGGCTATTCAAAATGCAGTACATGTCAAACTACTCATCACCCTCAGGTACTGTTTTTATGAAACTTGAGAGCTACAATCATCAAGCATCACCTTTTGTTTGCATGGATCAATTTTAAAAAGTAATGAAAATGGATTATTCAATGATTGAAATCCTACAAACAAGATGATTCTGAGGACTACTCTTTCCCAGGGTGAGAGGATTTGAACATTTCGGCATGGAAACGGTCCTGCGTCTACTGACCTTGAGGCGTTTCATAAGGAAACAGTAAAATCTCACTGCAGCATTGCAAAGCTATTTTATATTAAAACCAAAAACCTTTGCCTTCATACTGTTTCAATGAAACCTTAAGCAATGTCTCATCCTCTCTCTCTCTTTCTCTCTCCCTCTCTCTCTCTCCGGTAATGATATTGCACAGGATATTGCAGCATGCAGAGACATACTGTAGGGATTATTGTGTGGCTGAGGCTGCTGAGGATATATGCAGCCAATCAGAGTGTGCTGAACATCAAGAGTCTAAAGTTCTTGCTTTCCTAAAACTTAAGGTCAAAATAAGGCCGAGTTGAAATATCTCCCATCATCTAGCACACTTAGCAAAGCCTGCAGCATTATCTGTCATCTGATCACTTTTGAAAAAATTTAAAGAGACAGCTTACTTCAAAATTGTGAATACAGTATATTATGTTAGTATTTTTTTCCAAATTTTAATTTCCTGATTACATATTATATTTTTGATGAATCCCTTTGAAGGTCACCTATGGCCTTTTTACAAAATGTAATATAAGTCCCAGATGTGCCCAAAATGTGTCTGTGAAGTTTCAGTTCAAAATACCACACATATTATTTTTTAAAGCATGTCCAAAATGCCACAGTTTGGGTAGTAGCAAAAAAAACCTCTTTAAATGTCTGTACCTTTAAATGCAAATGAGTTACAGCTCTTCACTTCCTTACTAACAGATAGTAATCACTTTCAGTTCAAACAGATGTGATTAATACAGTCAATATCTCACTATTGAGACAGCGTACAACTCGCTGAGGGCGGAAACAATGGTAATGCAGGACTGTTAGGGATGGGGCTTTATCAGTGTGACCTCACATTGATTAGAGAAATAAAACAGCATGTCTAATGACACTGCTTTGGTTTAATGAGGATTAAAAAACTAGGAATGGGTTGATTTTTTTCATTGTAGGGTGGCTGCCAACACTGCCAACATATATTTATGTCCAAATACCTTGTAAAAGTGGATTTCGCATAATAGGTGCCCTTTAATACTGCACAAATACTTTTGGGGGCGACATACAGCATATGCAGCAATTATGTTATTAGGTAGGTTTAAAATGTACAATGTATTTTTATTTAAACTCAGTCTGAAGTCTCATAATTTAATTTAAAGTTTGATTTCAATCATTGATTTCACATTAAATGTAATCTTTGACATGACCTTAGTCAGCCAATAATATAGATTAGGGCTGCCAAAAGATTAATCGCAATTAATCGCATTCCAAATTAAAGTTTGTTTTTGCATAATATATGTCTATGCACTGTATGTAATTATCTTGTATACATAAATACACCACACATGCATGTATATAGGCTACTTAAGAAACATTTATATGCACATATATTTATTTAGATTTTGATAGATTTTATATTAGAGATGCATAACGATTAATCGCGATTAATCTATACCAGAATAAAAGTTTTTGTTTACATCATATATGTGTGTGTAAACTGTGTATAATAACTTTGTATAGATAAATGCACACACATGCATGTATATATTTAAGAAATATAAATACTTAATATTATAATATAAATATTATATATAAATATAAATACTTAATATATAATAAATAAATAAATAAATAAATAAATAAATATATATATATATATATATATATATATATATTTTTTTTTTTATTATACATGCATGTGTGCATATTTATATGTACATAATTATTATACACCGTTTACACACATATATGATGTAAACAAAAACTTTTATTCTGCTATAGATTAATCGCGATTAATCGTTATGCATCCCTATTTTATGTTATATATACATTTAAAAAAAATATAACACAAACAATTTTCTTAAATTTATACTTGTGTGTGTATTTACATATACATAATAATGACACACAGTAAACACACAAATATACAACACCAACACAAACTTTTATTTTGTATGCGATTAATCACGATTAATCTTTTGACAGCCCTAATAAAGATATTAAAGGTTATAGGTTATACAGGATGTTCTTTACATTATGTAGGATGATTCTATGTGGAAAATGGTAAATTATTTGACAGGTAATAAAGACCATACAACATTAACCCGAATGTGATATTCAACAATTTTTATGCGATTACGGCACAAAAAAGTTAAAAAACATCATAAGTAAGAGATGTAATATAGTGCAATCTTCATGTAGCAAATGAGGCCTTCAGTAACAGAGTTATTCAGTGGGATGTAATTCAATCTGTTCATTTAGGCAGAACTTTGCTGACGAGACTCCTAGCAACTGCTGACCAGTCGTATATCATCTGGTTTAAGGCTACACTTTATGTATCTCCATCATTTATGTGCCCACATGATGTGTTTTCGCACTAACTGCGGGCCTGAAAATATGTCTGCCTAAACATCCTGCGTCTAAACGTCAAAAAGTGCAGCTGAGGCAAGGGTTTCTAAGCAAGCCATTTATTTGACAAAAAAAATTGTCCTCTAAAATACTCAATCGTAAGAAGATGAATTGAGAAAAAAACGGACGGTCCAGTGGGAAGTTAAATGACCATGGAGACTGCAAAAATGAGTCAAAATTGTTTGATTTAATCACTATGAATGGTTTTCCGATTTGCTAAACCTCTAATGGGAATACAATCCATCGATAAATCCATTAATCATTATTTAGTCATCTATCAACTGTATGCCATGTTTTTGAATTGCTACCGGAGCTTTAACTGATGAATGAGGTTTTTACGGAATACAAAATAAATCCGGTTTGGGAAGATAATAATCGGGAATAACCTGTGTCTTCACATGAGCGTTAAACGTTTCAGACAGAAAGAGTGATGTTGGTTGTCAAGCGTCATCTGTATTGTGGATGGGTGAGAGAGATGAAGCTGTAACCCAACACTAATGATCTTCCTACTGTTTTGCTCTCAAAGGCATTCTTCATAAATCAAACATCACTTTTCTGACACCCCCCAATAAAACAATCCCACCGTACACGTGTCTGTGTCTGTGCAACGAGTCTAAATGCCTGATATTAGTAAAATGTGTTTGTATTAAATTCAATAAGTACCGTATTGTACCAGCTCAAGTTAGCTTCATTTTTTGATTTTAGGAGACATCCAAAGCCTTCAGTGTTGGCACTATGATTGAAAATGAAATGGGGATGGCACACATTTAAGAAATGGCCTCACCTCTGATGGCCCCTCTCTAACCCTGTGTCCCTGTGGAGATTGATGCTGAAAATTCGAGCACATGCTGCCCACACAAGTATTAAAAATCCAGGGAATGAATGTGAGGAAAGAGAATGGAGAGAAAGTCAAGATCCCACCGGACACAAGGGGGGCGGACAGGACAAAATGTGTATATAATTGTGTCAGCATAGGCGGAGAACAGGATGAATATTATATCACATTAATGAGTATGTGATCGTATTATCGCTGTTTAGACATGATGGCACAGTAATAATTTTTACAAATTAAATCATACATTTTTATTTTGCATAAAATTCTTGCTTTTGCGTCAAAACAGGCTTAATTTAGTTTTCCACCCTATTGCATCCTCAGAATTAAACAGGCAATTTTTTTGCTGTCATGCCTTTAAGACTTATGTGTAAACCCCTTCTTTACTTTTAAAATGAGAAACGGCACTTTGCTGTGAACTGCGGGATTCCTGTTAGGTCCAATATAATTTTTAACTGCCCTGTCCTTTGATAATAGCCTCTTGCGAATACTACATCACATTGTGACAGATTCATAAAATGATCTGCGGGTGGCATATGACCCCCGTCAGTGAGCAATTTAAAATGTGTTGTTTTTTTGTCAAGAGAATCACACTGGGCCATAAATGCCATATGAATAAGCCACGCAGGAAGTGACATCATGACAGAAGCACAAACAAAAAGCTCTAAAAATCCAAATTTAATGATCATCCAATGGTGTATTTGCGGCATAACTTTGCTAACCAATCAAACTTTGACACCAGAATCTAGTACATCATATTTTCACATCAAAGATACAATATATTGCATACATTCATTGGCAACTAAAGCTTCTAAACTACACATTAACAGCCAAAGTAGACTGTTTTCGTTTCGAGTGAATGCATATTTAAAACAAGCTTCAACCTGTTTCTTTAATAAGCTAAAGCATGTTTTTTACTCTCTTGTCTGAAGAGCACTGTAGCGTCCAAAACGCAACTATATCTCTCATCTCAAGCTCCAGTATGGGCCAGCTGTGTTTCCAGCCATGGTTCAGAAGCAGTCCACACTTGGATGGGTGAAAATAATTAGGTGCTTGTCATGAGAAAGTGGGCTGTGGCGGACCACTCAGAGAACGTAGGGCCCTACAGTAAATTAAATCTGGAAATGCCAAGTATCCAATTTCTTACTGTTGCCATTACGGTCACCCACCCATATCAATTTATCAGTTTTACCCAGCGACGCCTCATTGCTGTACATCACGGTGCCGTCTGCAAGAAATCTGTAAACAGCTCCATTGCGCAAACTTCTGATGGAGAGACTGACTTTGAATGGAGGATGCATAAACAAAAATACTATGCAGAGCTCACAAACACCTATGCACCTTTCAAACACACATCTGCATAATAACCTCTGTTTTATATAATTTCCATATCTTTGAAATTTACTTTGCATGGACAAAATTTGGATATATTCCCCTCATATGAGCATAATGTAAGCAAATAAGGAGCTGATCCCTTTTGCAGACGACCCTTTATACACTATTCTTAAAAACAAAGTTAAAACTGGGTAATATAAAATTTTTAAAAGTCTTATGACCTGTATTCAGGGTTCCCACACCTTAGTTAACTTCAAATTTAAGGACATTTCAAGGACTTTTCAGGTCCAATACCCTCAAATTCAAGGACTAAATGTGGGGACACATTTTAGTGAGAGCAAGTTTACATCGTGTTACCTTTTTAAGACACACTGTTACAGTTCCCTTTCGAGGGAACTCGCACTGCGTCACCGCGGTGACACTTTGGGGACGCCTCCAGGGGTAAGGGCATCTGAATGTGATATCAAATTCAACCAATGGTGAGGCTTAACGACAAAGACAGGGTGACGCGGGAGCCATGAAGTATATCGCTCTCTGAAATATTGCCAAAGACGACGTTACAGGGACGCAGGAAGTATGGCAAGGGAGAAGCAGCGTCTCGTTCCCTTCCCAGGGAACAACAGTTCCCTTTCAGTCGGTCACTACGACGTCACGTCGTGACCGACGAATTGGGAACTCGCTTAGAGAGACCAATCTGCTTCGAATACTACTAAAACGCCAATGAACTTGGCATTGAGATATTTGCATAATGCTGGCGCCGCCCCGCCAGGTGCGTATATAAGCAGCAGGTGCAAATGAGGAAATTAGCTTTTTATCGCTTCGAAAGCCGGCAGTATCTGCTACTGAGAAGCTACTCTACTCTGGTGGGATTCGATTGCTGAAGTTGGTTGGACTAGCAGTACCACAGCGGACGCTTCGCTTAATTCCACGACTCCACATCTTTATTTTGTTTTGAGTTTTGTGTGTGCGTTGCCTTCCTGTGCGCTCATCAACTAAGCATCTGAGTGAATTTCCCTAAAAGAGTGATACGAGAGAGCTTTGTGCCTTGTTAAAGGCAGCCACTCTCTCGTATATCCGGACATCAGCGTCCTTTTCAGGATGGCTTTTCGTCCGTGCGATCTTGGGTGCGGCAAGTACATGGGTCCGAAGGACGGTCACGAGCGTTGTCTTTCGTGTTTGGGCATCGAGCACGCAGAGGCAGCGTTCGCTGGGGGTAAGTGTTCTCACTGCGAGAACATGTCCCTTGTGGATTTGCGCAGACGGTTGTCTTTCCTCCGGGAAAAACGCAACCCTCGTCATGCGAGTGCTGAACGCCGCCACGGTGCGGCTGTGAAGCTCTCAAAAGACGACCTGCGCATCACTGTGCTGAGCCGAGCGGGGGATTCGTCCTCAGGCTCTCAGCCTCCTCATCCACAGCCGGTTGATGTGCCGATGGAGACTTCAGCATCGTGTTCTACGATGTCTCTAGAATCCATCGTGCCGCCCTCCGGGTCCACCGACGCCGCAGCATCCGAGGGTGGGCCTCCTCCCCCTGACGTGGACCCCGACGCCCTTCCTCCCTCTGGTCGGGTCGGGACGCCGGAGTTCGATCCAGAGATGGTGGCCGTGCTCGCTCGAGCGGCGGAGACCGTAGGGTTAGAGTGGGTTCCCCCCCCTCAGCCCGAACCGTCCCGCCTGGATGATTGGTTCTTTGGAGCTGCCCGGGTTTCACAACCCTCTCCACCGGTGCCTTTCTTCCCCGAGGTGCACGAGGAGCTGACTAGAACCTGGAAGTCGCCGTTTTCCATGAGATTACGGCCGTTTCAGCCCTCCCCCCTCACCTCCCTCACCAGCGGAGCCGCTAAGGGTTATACGGGGATCCCTCCCGTGGAGCGTGCTGTCGCGATGCAGCTGTGTCCGGCACACGCTCCCTCTTGGAAGGACCGCCCAACCCTCCCCTCTCGTGCCTGCAGACAGTCCTCCGGTTTAACGGGCGCTGCCCACCAGGCATGTGGAGAGGCGGCCTCAGCCCTGCACGCAATGGCGTTGCTGCAGGTTCACCAAGCCAAGGCCTTGAGGGATCTGCACGAGGGAGGACACGACTCGCCTGTCCTTTCGGAGCTCCGGGCTGCCACTGACCTGGCTCTTCGCGCTACGAAGGTGACAGCGCAGGCGATTGGTCGTGCCATGTCCACGATGGTGGTCCAGGAACGCCACTTATGGCTATGTCTGGCTGACATGTCGGAAGCGGACAAGAACAAGTTTTTGGACGCTCCAGTGTCACAGGCTGGCCTCTTCGGTGAGTCGGTGGAGTCTTTTGCCCAGCAGTTCTCCGCCGCCCAGAAGCAGACAGAGGCGATCGCACAGATCATGCCCCGGCGCAAGCGACCTGCATCTCGCCCTCCAGCGCCGGCGGGCCCGTCTGCTCCTCGCCGAGGGCGCCCTGCGGCGGCTGCCTCCGCCCCCCCCACTAGAACATCTTCCAGGCCACGGAGGGGGAACAGCCGTCGACAGCCCGCCCCGCCCGCCCCACCCGCTTCCCGTGGTAAACGGAAGACGAAGCGGCCCTGAGACGGGCGACCTGGATTGGGATGGGATCACTCTACGGGAGACGGTGATGGCATCGCTCCCTCCACCGGTAGAGGGCCGGGTGGAGAATCTTTGGTTTCCTTTTGTTTCTGTTCCGCCGGCTTTTCAGCCGGTACCCACAAAACCACAAAAAGAGTGCATTCCTATTCCTTCTCCAGGTCTTCAGAGGATCGAGAGAGATGTGAGCGGGCATTCACATGCTCTTCCTCCCTCTCCTCTATCGCCAGCGGGTGTTCTGAGGAGTTCCAGCTCTCCGCTGAGGAGACGGGACCACCAGCACCCTCTTCGGAGTCTGTGCTCTCCGCTGAGGAGACCAGACGACCGTCACCCTCAGCGGGCTCAGGTCAGTGTCACACACACACATACTGTAGATACTTATGCTGTCCCAGCAGACGTACCGGCAGTACCACCTGTCCCGCTCAGCCGCCCCACCGCGGGTACCCCGACAGTGCCGTTAATTCCCCTCGTACGGTCCCTGGGGGCGTGGCTTCAGCTTCCCAGCCCGTCTCGTTGGGTTTTACGCACTGTTCGCCTCGGTTACGAAATTCAATTCATCCGGCACACACCCAAATTCTCGGGCATTCGTTTCACCACGGTGAAAGCGTCCGATGCACATGTACTGCGTGCAGAGGTCGAAGTCCTGTTGGCGAAGGACGCGATCGAGCCGGTCCCTCCAACCGAGATGAGATCGGGCTTCTACAGCCCGTATTTTATAGTACCCAAAAAAGGCGGTGGGTTGCGACCGATCTTGGATTTGCGCGTTCTGAACAAATCTCTGCAGAAGAGGTCCTTCAGAATGATAACACCGAAGCAAATATTCAATTCAATTCGCCCCCAAGATTGGTTTGCGGCAATAGACCTGAAAGACGCGTACTTTCATGTGTCCATAATCCCTCGTCACAGACCGTTTCTCCGGTTTGCGTTCGAGGGACGGGCATACCAGTACAAAGTTTTACCGTTCGGGCTATCCCTCTCTCCCCGTGTGTTCACGAAAGTAGTGGAGGCGGCGTTAAAGCCCCTCAGAGAGAGCGGCGTTCGCATATTGGCTTACCTCGACGATTGGCTTATAATAGCGCATTCTCGACGGACGCTGTGCGAGCACAGAGATTTAACGCTTCGGCATCTCGCCCGTTTGGGTCTTCGGGTCAACTGGGAAAAGAGCAAACTCTGCCCCACGCAGAGGATCTCTTTTCTCGGGATGGAATTGGACTCGATCGATTTATCGGCGCGTTTGACAGAAGAGCGCGTCCAGTCAATTCTGACTTGCCTCGGTTCATTCCGAGGGAAGAATGCGGTCCCGCTGAAACAATTTCAGAAGCTCCTGGGGCATATGGCTGCAGCAGCGGCCGTGACACCGCTCGGACTGCTCCATATGAGACCGCTTCAGCGTTGGCTTCACGATCGAGTCCCGAGGAGAGCGTGGCGCGCCGGCATCCATCGTGTAACCATTACACCTGCGTGTCGCCTAACATTCCCCCCGTGGTCGGACCCCGCGTTTCTCAGGTCCGGTGTGTCCATGAGACAGATCGCTCAGCATGCTGTTGTACACACAGATGCGTCCGACACGGGCTGGGGTGCCACGTACGACGAGCTTACAGCTTCAGGGGTGTGGACAGCACCCCAGTTGCACTGGCATATCAATTGCCGAGAGTTGTGGGCAGTATATCTGGGACTCGTACGCTTCGCTACGGAGCTGCGAGGGAAGGATGTACTAGTACGCACCGACAACACTGCGACCGTTGCGTATATCAACCGTCAAGGCGGTTTGCGCTCCCGTCACCTGTCGCATCTCGCTCGTCATCTCCTCCTTTGGAGTCAGAAGCATCTGAGGTCCCTTCGTGCCATTCACATTCCGGGCTCGCTCAATACAGCGGCGGACGCGCTTTCTCGAGCGGCGCGCCCCGGCGAATGGCGACTCCACCCCCAGACGGTCCAGCTAATTTGGAAGAAGTTCGGTCGTGCGCAGATAGATCTGTTTGCGTCGCCGGACGATACCCACTGTCGCCTATTTTATTCACTAACCGAGGGCAGCCTCGGCGTGGACGCATTGGCACACAGCTGGCCTCGGGGGATGCGCAAATACGCATTCCCCCCAGTGAGCTTAATCGCACAGACACTGTGCAAGGTCAGGCAGGACGAGGAGAACCTTTTACTGATCGCCCCATATTGGACGAGCAAGAATTGGTTTCCAGAGTTGATGCTCCTCGCGACAGCCCCTCCCTGGCGGATTCCCCTGAGGAAGGACCTTCTTTCTCAAGGAGGGGGCACATTATGGCACCCGCGCCCCGACCTGTGGGATCTCCATGTGTGGTCGTTGAGCGCGCGCAAGGTTTAAGTGATTTACCGCAAGCGGTATCTAACACAATCAACGCGGCTCGAGCTCCGTCTACGAGACGGGCTTACGCGTTTAAATGGAACCTTTTCGTCACCTGGTGCTCTTCGCAACGCGAAGACCCCAGAGAATGCCCTATTAACACCGTGCTTTTATATCTTCAACATAGGTTAGACGGTAGGCTGTCACCTTCCACCATTAAAGTTGATATCGCTGCTATTTCTGCTCATCACTCACTTATTAACGGCAGAACAGTTGGCCAGCATGATTTGGTTGTTAGATTTCTAAGAGGCGCTCGTAGGCTAAACCCCTCGCGCCCTCCTTCTATTCCTCCCTGGGACCTGTCCATGGTGCTGAAAGCCCTGCAGGCCCCCCCGTTCGAGCCTTTGCAGTCTGTTAGTCTGAAGCTTTTATCAATGAAAGCTCTGACCCTGCTAGCATTGGCCTCAGTGAAGAGAGTAGGGGATTTACATGCATTCTCTGTTGACGACTCGTGCCTTCAGTTTGGTCCTGCTGCCTCAAGCGTAACATTGAGGCCCAGACCAGGTTACGTGCCCAAAGTTCCCACTACTCCTTTCAGAGATCAAGTGGTGAGCTTGCAAGCGCTGCCTCCGGAGGACGCAGACCCAACCATGGCTTTGTTGTGCCCCGTACGCGCACTGCGACTCTACGTGGATCGCACGCAAAGCCTCCGGACCTCAGACCAGCTCTTTGTTTGTTATGGTGGCCAGCAGAAAGGGAAAGCTGTCACTAAGCAGAGGATGTCTCATTGGATAGTTGATACTATCGCCCTGGCTTATAATCTTCAGGGTATTCCTTGCCCCTTTAATTTGAGAGCGCACTCCACACGGAGCGTTGCCTCATCTTGGGCTCTAGCTCGTGGTTCCTCGCTAACAGACATCTGTAGAGCTGCTGGTTGGGCGACACCTAATACGTTCATTAGATTTTACAGTGTTCGTATTGAGCCTGTATCCTCTCGTGTTCTTTCCTCACCAGGGGGAGCACGGAGAACAGTCTCACAGGTCGGCTTGCAGCCTCCATCTGATGCTTCATAACTGTATCAGTATGGAAGGCCTTCAGAACAAAAATGCGTAATGGTTTGAATTGTTCTTCCTCCGCTGCCTTGGCAGCCTTTGTTGCGGAGCATTGGCTGTCAGCCTTCACTAGCTGCATCCTCGCGAACCTACGTGTTGGCTCGGGCTCCACATTGTGTCCCACCGGGTTCCTTTGTGAGTATTTTCCGTGGGGTTAATCCTACTAGCCCACGTTTCCCTTAGCAGAGCACTGCTTTGCTTACACAGCCACGGCTGTCATTTTTACCTCAACTACGGTTGACTTTCGCCCACCATTAACCCTTAAGACGGGTGGTGGCTTCCGCAGCGTTCCTATCCCGCTCAGGTAGGGCGCTTCCCAGTCGCTGGCACTTCCGTGGGGTTAAAGGAACATCTAGTGCCCGGCCTTCTGCCTTAAAACCTAATTCTCCTTATCCTTAAGTGGAACCGGAGGGCTTTACGCAGACACTGGAAGAGGTCAGCCCCTAGTGGCGTTTTGATAGGGATTCCCAATTCGTCGGTCACGACGTGACGTCGTAGTGACCGACTGAAAGGGAACGTCTCGGTTACGTATGTAACCCTCGTTCCCTGAAGGAGGGAACGGAGACGTCACGTCCCGTCGCCACAGGTGCTGCCACCTGCTGTTACGGCCGGTCACACTTTCCGGCTTTCTCAGCGAAAAAGAAGCTAATTTCCTCATTTGCACCTGCTGCTTATATACGCACCTGGCGGGGCGGCGCCAGCATTATGCAAATATCTCAATGCCAAGTTCATTGGCGTTTTAGTAGTATTCGAAGCAGATTGGTCTCTCTAAGCGAGTTCCCAATTCGTCGGTCACGACGTGACGTCTCCGTTCCCTCCTTCAGGGAACGAGGGTTACATACGTAACCGAGACGTTACATACGTAACCCGAGACGTTTTCACAAACACAACTATGCAAAAAAGCATTTTGGTATAAATCAAATTTAAAGCTAACAGTTTAGCACGTGTGCTTAAAAAGTCTAGAATTTTTATGATATTATCCTACACTACACAGGGAATAATATGGATTTATTGCCAGAAAACTTCTTGCATAAAATAAATTCAAGCATTTTCAATGACCTGTATCTATGTATGTATATTTTCAAAAACTTCCCAGGGCCTTGATTTTTTTCCCCCAGATTCACAAACTATCAACGATTTCAAGGACCCGTGGGAACCCTGTATATTACAAGCACAAAAAATATTTACAGTATTTCAATAAAATGCTCACTATGACTATGTTTATTCAGAATATGCTTTTTTCAGAATAAAGACTTAACAATGAGAAATGATGTGCATGTACACACAGCCATTTATTCGCTCTAAAAGTACATTTGTTGGCCTACTGAATGTTATAAATACAGACATGTTGGTCAAATAATAAAATAAGACTTAAAATGGCATAATTTGATTAGGGAGACGCAGGGACTTGCTTTATGAATCCTTTAACTGTAATTCACATCCATAAAATGACAGTGTAATAAATGATGTAGATTAACCAGGTTGAGATATATCACATTTATGAGTCTATCTGCTGCCTCTGAACGGTGATTATGGCTACGCTAACAATGAAATTCAATGCAGACCACTGCTTTATAGTTCTAATAAACCCTACATAAATCTAACAAATTATCTCCATTTGGGACTATTTCAAAAGTTGGAAATGGGGAAAAAGTGCCATTTGGAGACATCTCAAAACTTCTTCAGGAAAATGGATACATGTTTTGTCCTTTGGTTTCCACTTTAAAAATTCACTTTCATTCAGTGTAATGTTCTGAGATGTTGATATGCGCTCATTAAAGTAACAACTTCCAGTTAGTGACAAACAGCACCGAAATGTCACATCTTTATTAAAGTTCTCCTTTTTCTTTTGAAAGATTACAGTCTTTAGGGAGTTAAATAGACATCATAATTATATGGGGGGAAAAAAATATGTAGTGGTCAATGCCGGGGTCAAAATGACAGCATTTTTTTTCTTGTTTAATTTAATTAGTAAAATCATTGACTGCAACGCTCTTCCCTTGGATCCGTTTATCCACAGTAATTTAAAATTTGACATTTACTTGACATTTATTTGTAGATGCCAAGTCTTAAACGAGTCTGCATGCAACAAATTAATTAACGGTAGGGAACGATATGACAGGATTTCACACGTTTACAACACGAGACACGCATACAAAACCAAAGGTCGTGCGTTAACTGTTAAAACTGTGTGCAATAGTGTTTTAATAAAAATGACAGCTTTAAAAGGCAAAATCCATACGTGTCTGATTCTGATCTGAGTCAATTCAGAGTTCAACAAAAGCCTGTACCGATGAGAAAAGACCCTTACCCTTAAACTCTGCATGAACTATATGTTGAGTGATGCCTTCTGTTCTGCAACAGAATCTTTAAGATAGATCACATTAAACTCTTACCAGATTTGGATTTTTCGCTGTAAACCACCAATCTGTAGGTTGTTTGTTCTGAATAAAGTGTTGCATTATTTTTAAACTATTCTAAACATGAGGCATTTCAGATGAACACATAATCAGCTTACGCTAGACAACCCTATCATTTCACTTGTGCCCAGAGGGGCCGGGTTTAATCAAAGCCTTACAGAGATGATTTTGTTTGGTAAAGCTTACCTGTGCCAACACAGGTGTTTTGTTCATTAATATTATGTAGCCTACCTTTACATGCACTGCAGTTAGCCAATCATTTATGCATAAATCTCCTATTATGAATAAACACTTCCTCCATGAGCCAGAGATGCATTTGTACAGCATCAGCACATTTCAGCTTGACCTTGTAGGATAAGTTCATTTAGGAAGACTCATTTAGAATCTCTAAGCTCGAAATTACAACGTCTGACTATCTCAAACATTTGTCCTGAATGTGATTATATACAAAAAAGTGTTTTATCATATAGGCTTAATTGTTTGATATGTCACATCATGTGAAAACCATATATACAGTAATAGTATTTGTGAGACCACTTCAATATGGGGTTATGCCCCAGGATTTAAGGGGTTAAATTTGGATTTGTATAAAATCCTATCAACTGGCAAACTGTAAACATAAGTTATGAGCGTAAACAGTCAGTGCAAAAAATGAAAATAAAACGAAGACTAATGGTACATTCACATGGGGGCCAATCAGAGTGGCCGCAACACATGTTATGGTCTTGCATAAACGTAATTGGCTGGCTCGTACTAGGTTATCTGCATAAGGTGATCTGATTTGCTGACGCACGTGTTGGTGCTTAAAAAAGTTGAGAAACGTTTAACTTCTGCAGGCGAGCAACGGCAGTGCCGCGATGTTAACGGATCCCCAATTCATTTCGGCAACGCATGAAGTAAATGAGAAGCGTAAACGCTAACGCCCCATGTGAATGTACCGTTACTCTTCACGTTGGCGTGAGCATAATCGTTACTGCGCTTGCCATGTGCAGATTTTTTCTCAAACCAGATCAGCGAAAGTCCCTCCTGCACCCTGAGTTTAGGATGAGGGGTGGGCATACATAGGTACACGGTACTCGCGAGCGTGATGGGAGCTCTGCTGCTGCCATCCTTGGGACATCGTCGCTGAACTTTTTTGACAGCGATCAGCTGTAAAATGTTTTGGTCCTGCTCGATTTTCGTTGACTTCAAGTAAAATAATGGAAAGTTTTTATAAGATCCCCTGGGGTCAATGTATAAGCATGACAGAAGCTTGATGCTGTTGTGTGAGAATAAGCAACAGCCGGCATTTTTCCTTCGCCCGAGTGCCTCTCACGTAAATTATTCGTACATTTCTTCCCCGCAACAGAAAATCACCACAGGTTTATAAATGCCAAAATTACTATTTTGTTTTTGTTTATTTGTTGATCATGAAGTACAAAGTAGATGAGGAAAACTAAGATTCCTTGTGTATTCAACACGCCGTCATTATTGTTTACAATGCGTGGAAATGGTGCGATGTGAGCGGTTAAGCGGATTATTGCATTCTGCAGAGAAGGAAGACTGCCGTTTGTCGCGGTTTGGAAAGAAAGGGAGAAAAGATGACAGAATACCATGGAGGATATCGATTTTGCGTAAAATGAAGAATTTACTTTTTAATACTGACCTGATACAATACTGATTTTGGCAGTATTTTATTTTTTAAATGGCATTTATCTTGTTTTGGAACCAAACTCTTTAAATATTACAACAAAAAGTGTATAATTCAATTTAATTCAAATGTATTTTTATAGCACTTTTCACAATGTTTAAACTGGCTTATTGTTTTCTATGTAGCCTCTGTAATATCACAATTTACAATAGTACACAGATTGGGATTGAGACACAGAGTTGGATACTTCAGTACTAAATAAAACCAGGAAAACCAAATAATGACGTACACATGGTAGCTGCTCTCTCGTTTGTCATCTTAATTAAGTAGACACCTGCTGTATGAACTGCAGCCAATGGCCTTATTGTGTCAAAACCCTCTGCTTTTAAAGACCTCAGCACAAATCTGTGTTTTTTTATGCAGGTCAGCTACAGTATCACTGCCCTCTTTTAAAGAAACTCAATAGCATTGTGTTCTAATACCACATCTGCCCGATACAAAGTGCAGGAGTTTTTCCCTGTCATCTTTCATCTATAAATACCCCAGCCACAAACCGCTGTACGTACCCAGCACGGGAGGGGTTCGAATATCAGGAATTCTATAAATAAAGAGATTGGAATTGCATTTTTGCTGCATGCTTTAGCCCATCAAACGTATTTGAATTAGTATTGCAATTTATGTGTGAATAAAAGAGCGTAGTAAACCATTTGACCTTATTCGGACGTGCAATTCACCTCTATTAATTCAATGTTAGGTAAGTTTGCACTGCTATAAGTGGTATGCAGTTAATAGACAAAATTACACAAACTTACGAACTTTTAAAATCGTATTATTAATATGACCTAGCTGAGTGCGCTCTACATTGAAAATCTTCTTTCAAATGCGATGACCTCCATGCCCACCGCTTTCTGTGGGTTGACAAAACGCCTCGCAAAACCATTTACAGATCTTTTATATTCTTATTTTTCTGCTTACATTTATTGATGCCTGTGCTTGGGTTAAAAGGCTTTGTGAGACACAGTGGTTGTATGTGGGGGAGATATACTTCGGTTTATCAATGCACTGAGCTGCTTTTATGTTTATTAATGGCAGCAGATATTCTGTTAAAGAGTAAACACAGTCCATTGACACGATTCCCTAATTGCTTCACCTCTATTGAGTTTGCCTGCCGTTTGTGGTGAAACATGCAGTATGTTTGTAAGCTTGGCCTTGGACTGTTCAACCCTCATACAAAACCCACCTTTGCTATTGTGCATTGCAAAACCAAGGGAGATGCATACGGAGGCAGCATTTTGAGACAAGGTGTTCATCTTTATTATGCTGCTCCTTAAGATGCTATGTTTTGGCCTAATTATAAATTAGCCTTGGATTTATGTTTTACTAAAAAGACAATCCCATAGTGCAATGCGAAGGACTAATTACAAATAATTATTCCAAGGCGAAGAAAAAACAAGAGAAATAATTATAAATAAATGTACATTTCATTTAGTATGAAAATATCTCTACAATTAGTCTGGTGCACTGTCAGAAAAAATTGTCAAAAAATGGTCCAATGCAATAAGTACCATTTAGGTACAAATGGGGGATTCTCACAAAATCCAGATTTAGAAGGTGTCCATCAGAATTTTTAAAAAGCCCAAGCCAATTTTTTTGCACATATAAGATTAAGGTCTGAACTTACTATAACTATTATTTTTTGAGGATTTAAAAAATATTTCCTATATAATTGTTAAATTTTTTTAGATTATCATTATCAAAAATTATCATTATGGCAACATAAAATTACATTAAACCCTGTCAGAAAAAAAGGTACAAGCTGTTCCTTTTTCTGTCGCTGAAGTCGTTCCCTAAAAGGTACCATTTTGCACCTTTATGGGTATACAACACATTAAAATGTTGTACCTTATGGGGTAAAATATTATACCCTAAGGACCAATTGTGTACCTTAAGGAACAATTTTGTACCAGTTAAATTTTAGGGGTACAAAACAGTTAACTGTACCTTTAAAGTTACAAAATAGATCCTTAAGGAACAGTAATGTACCTGAAAAGGTACAACATTGTATTATGTTTATATACCTGTAATGGTACAAAACGGTACCTTGGGGTACCGCCACAGCGACAAAAAAGGTACAGTTTTGTACCTTTTTTTCTGAGAGTGAATATATGCATTTACAAACTCATATTTCGGTAATGAGAACTAAAAAGTTGTCTATGTATGACAAACAAAATTTTAACTTTTATCTGGAGAAAAAAATAAGAACTGCTTACCTGGTAGCCATCTTGAGTGTCACAGTCAATTATGTCCCTTCCAACAATTTTTTTTTTGAAAATGTTAGTTCCTTGAGGGCTTAAACAATGATTGAAAATTGTTGCGAAGGATGAGAAAATTGGTCTTGGACACATTTATATTCCTTATTATTGTCTCTACATTTACCAATGATCACCCAATACCACATGTTTCTTTACTGTAAATGTTAATAGTATAACATGCACTGAAGCATTGATTTGATTTGTATGACGTCATTTGAAATCATGTACATGAAGAAATGTTTGTAACTGTATGCTTCTTATTTTGATACTCTTACTTTGCATTTACTTTTTTATCAAAATGTTTCATGACACCACATAAGTCTAATTTCACAAGAATCACCCAGATATGTATATATTTGGTATCAATATGTACATGTGAGGTACTAATACACTCTCTTAGGTAACCTCTGAGGTACTAATATGAAATTTTTAGGAGCAACATTGTACTTTCCGCAAGGGTACCACCCCAGTGACAGCTAGGGAGCATTTCTTGACCATTTTCTGACAGTGTGTTTTTGACTTTTTCTCCATAATTGGTGTGTGCTATAAATTTACTGCCAACTTTAACTTGGCAACATCTTAGCAACCCTACTGAAATCAATTGTGCTGCCTTTAAGAATAGCTGTCTATTTAGGGAGCCACTAAATTTGGAACAGAGCTCCTGTTGTGTGGTCTTCCAAATCCATCAACTGCCATAGACGTTTTTATACTGGGGATCTTTCACGTTCCCATTTCTCTTCAACCAAATGAACTCACACATTATTAAAAAATACACACATATAATTGGATTTTGGAATCTCACAAACGGGTTTATCTCCATATAATCACATAACAATGTGAGTATTCTGAAACAAGGATGTAATCCAAGGGCAGATATGAGATACAATGCAGATTTCAAATACCAGAGGTGTGAAATGCAAGTACACATTTATATTCACAGCCTGTAGGTTTCTAAGAAACCTGACTGTGGTGTAAGACCACTCTGCATGAACTTTAATTAATGCAGGACATTTCCAGCGAGACCCTTCCATGCAAAGACATGTTTGCGTTTTGATCCCGGATGGTGGAGATTTTCACACACCTCTCACCTCTCTGAGTTTCAAACCTTGGGGAAAGAATGTAATCTACAGCCTCACACATCAGAAGCTGAAAGGAGGAAATGCTACAGTGTTATATAATGTGTCTCGCAGCTTTGTCTTGCCTTAAAGGGACAGCGTGCTCAAAAATAGAAATTATGACATCATTTACTCACCCTTGTGTCAATCCAAACCTTCATTACTATTTATCTTCTGTGGAACACAAAAGGAGATGTTGCCTTCAAGTCATGCTTGTACTGTTTGAGCACACATAAACAGCAAAGTTTTACCTGGCTAACTCCAGCTTTCCAATTTGGTGTCAATTAAATCATGGTGGAAACAAATTTATGTTGATTATAATTAGGCATATATTATTAATGTTGATTGTAAAAAAGTTGTTAAAAGCATTAATGCTTGCCAGAAAATTTAGCTGCATTATGATGCAAAGCAAACTTGTGCAACAAAACATAATTCTTTGCAATAAATCCATATCCTTTGCAATCTATTCTGTTTCACTAGCACATAAAGTCTTTCAGTCTTTGTCAGGATAGGAATTAAAATGTATCGCTCAACACTTTCATTATTTCCAACCAAAGTCACTTGAGGACACATCACATCATAATTACAACTTTAGAGCTTGTAAGTAAAAACGTCCCATGTGGACGTAAAGACAGCCTCGCTGCTTTTTAAGAAAGATGAAATACAGATTTGAATGATACTGACATTAAATTTAGGCAGATGAGATTTGCTCCAACCCAAAATAGTCTGGTTTCAGTAGTTTTTTTTCTCCACCGTTATCATATCATGGAGTTTTTGTATAAACAATACATCAAGTCAATAGATAAAGTTTTTGATTTTAAACTGCTTATCGTACATTAGTCTCGCATAGCCATAGCCGCTTTGAATTGCCAATGGCCGCCAAAGAGGCCATATGACTGACAGATCAGACCAAGGGCGTAGCCACATTGGGGGGGATCAAAACATCAGAGCTGTATGTATATTAAAACATTCAATTATGGAGGGGGGGGGATTTGGCCATATTATTTATATATATGGGGCGGGACATGTCCCCATAATTGAAGTTACAGCCCTGGATCAGACAACTTTGTGTTGTTTCCAAGTGGGCTGTTAAAGAACGCAGCACACACATCTCCCAGAAATCCTGTAAAATGTACAAATCAGAGGACACAGCAGGAATCTGCTGAAGTGTTTCCAGCTAACTGTGCCAAGGTTGTGACGTCTGAGGCTGAGACTACTTAGACATTTACACCACTAAACTCTAAAAATGGCTGGGTTGTTTTTAACCCATGCTGGGTAAATACTGGAGAGAACACATCGATAGGTTAAAATGTACTCAATGCTGGTAATTTGGTCCTTTTTAACCCAGCATGTGTTCTGTCCAATATTTACCCATCATGGGTTACAATGTGTTTTTTTAAAGTAAGAGTCAGTATATACTTATTACATAAGTAAATTATATAAGTATAGTCCTGCACTGTAGAGGCATAGATTAAGCACACATCAAAATATTGACAATAATGATACCCTAAATGGGAAGTCCAGTTTGTTAATGTTGCTACGGAGGTGGGCTTAAAAATTGACTTGAATAATTGCTTCGAATTGCTTTGTAAATCTAGCAGGGCTGTAAACGAGTATCGATCTTGTTTAAGTGGTGTGCAAAGTGAGCTCAACGACAATCAAATTAGGCGAAGAGAATGGTCGGAAATGTGCATGCAAAATGTACTTCTTTATAATCCTATTGACTGCTAAAGGCTGTCTGAAAGCAATACAATTGATTACCATGTGACTGATAACATCCTTTTTTGGCAGCTTAGGCACTCTGGAATGGCAATGTTGTAACTCTATAGTAATCGCTTCGTAATGGAGTGTCCATCACTAACCTAAAAAGGTTCAGGGTGTAATTTTAATGTGAATGGAATCTTAAAAAATTTATTCAAACAGTGCCATTTCACTTTCTCTTTGCATACGACATCATATCTGTATGAACATTCAATAAAAAGGTACAAAGCTGTCACTGGGGTGATACCCAAAAAGTACTACCTAAATGGCACATATTAGGACCTTTTTAAAGGGTAGCATCCGTGTGAAAGCTTTTGTACCTTTATCTGAAAGTGATCTACGTAAAAAAAACACTGGTGTATTTTTTATTTCACTTGCATTACTTTACTTGGCAGATACTTTCCAGTAAAGCATCTTCTAGTACATTTTGTCACATTGCATTCCAGGGGATTTGAACCCACAACCTTGGCATTGCAAGCGTTGTGCTCTGCCAGCTAAACAACAGGAACTGAAGTTTTGCTATGTCTCTTTGCTAACACATAAACAAGCACTGATTAGATTACTGTGGAACTCAAAAAGGTAATTGTAAAATAATTAAAAACTGGTTCCTCTAAAAAAAATCAAAATTTTAGCAAGTCCTCAAAACAGACAAGTGTGTCTCATGAGGGCATCCACAGCTGTAATTGCAAAAATGTTAAAAAGTCTTACTTATGAGATTCATCACCCACAAACAGTCAGTGTTAATGCATGTTGATATATACTCTCACCTACGCCTGTCATTTTCCTTTCCAGTCATGTTGGCCCACATTCGTACAGGCTCTAAAAAAGTTTTGTGTATTTCTGGCTTTAATGCACTGTAAAGCCCAGAGTATAGCTTTGAATATACACAGAATCCTACTGTAGTTTTCCTCATCTACTTTGTACTTCGTGAGCAACAAACAAACAAAAACAAAATAATACTTTTGATGACATTGATAAACCTGTGGTGGTTTTCTGCGGCAGGGAAGAAACGTAAGCCATCAAAATCAAATAATTTACGCGAGAGGCACTCTGGAAAAGGAAAAATGCCGGATGTTGCTTGTTCTCACACGATAGCATCAAGCTTTTGTCATGCTAACACATTGACCCCAGGGGATCTTATGAAAAACTTTCCATGATTTTACTCGAAGTCAACAAAAATCAAGCAGGACCAAAACATTTTACAGCTGATCGCTGTCAAAAAAGTTCAGCTACGACATCCCAAGGAAGACAGCAGCAATGACAGTGTCCTTAATATGACAAAGTAAGTGTTTTGATTAAGCATTAATGTTTTTTTTTAATCAGTGTATACCACTAGTCAATTAAATGAATATAATATAGCAAAGATGAATGCACATTTATATATTGATTCAACAGAGTTATAGCATTTTGGGAAAAAAAGCTTGTAATGGATTTATTGCATTTTGTGGATTTTTTTTTTGTGTTTTTAAAATAAATCTTTGAAAATCTAATTATCGATTTAAATTTTGTGTGTTATTATAACCTAAAGATGCTATGTAAAAGTTTGGAAAAGAAAATAGTGGTTTTCATCTTGTCACTTTCTTGGTATAGAAAAACATTTTTACCAAAATTTTCAGAATGGATTTATTGTGTTTTGGAACCAAACTCTTCATATTATCTTACGAGAATTCGTACATATTTTACGAGATGGCTAATTCGCAAAAATGTGTACAAAGTTAATCGTGCAAAAACTAGCAAAACCCCACCCCAAACTCCAATGTCACAGGGGTCAAGGCAAATCGCACAAAAATGTACGAATGAGGCCATATAAATTAATACGAATTAGCCACCTCGTAGCATACATACATATTGCCATGAGATAGCATTAAAAACTCATAAAGGTTTAGAACAACACAAGGGCCCTATTTTAACGATCTGAAACGCAAGTACGAAGTGCAAAGCGCAAGTGAGTTTGTGGGCGGATCTTGGGCGCTGTTGCTATTTTCCCGGCGTGAGAAATAACTCTTGCGCCAGGCACAAATCAATAAGGGGTTGGTCTGAAGTAGGTTCATTATTCATAGGTGTGGTTTGGGCGTAACGTCAAATAAACCAATCAGAACGCTATCCAACATTCCCTTTAAACGCAAGGGCGCAAGTTCCATGGCGGGTTGCTATTATTATGACGGATTTACCAGGCGTACGCCAGGAGCGGTTTACAGCCGAGGAGACCGACGTTCTTGTAAGAGCAGTCAAAGACAGAGAAGTTGTTTATATGGGGATGGGAGAAACCCGCCCAAATCAGCGTCGGTTAAACAGGCGTGAGAGGAAATAGCCACAGTCTCATCAGCTGGCATCCCCATCGTTGCGCCAAGCACTACAATGATGTCAGGAGACGGGGGAATCCCAAGCTTGCCAGCATAAATCGGGCACGCCGTGTAATGGGAGGTGGATCTTCCCTTTACACAGACGCCAGCAGAGGACATCGCTGCGTCCACCCTTACCGCTGAAAGGGTTTGGGGGCTTTGAAATCGGAAGCAAGGTCCAACCCCAAAGTACTCTTACAAATCAAGTTCATATACATTAAGGTTTCTTATGAAAACATTTTAATTATTATTTACATAAAATAAACGTAATACAGCCACACAACAAACTTATGAAAATATTTTAATCGTTATTTGCATGAGAATTTTTTAACGCAGCCACACAATAAATAAAAACTATCACCACAATGCTCACCGCTATGATTTCCCTTATCTCTGTATTAATATTTTTTAGTGTAACAATTTATGATTTGCAAAAATAAATGTTGCATCTGTGTAGATTAGATAAGCAAAGTGTGTGCGCGTTGTGCACGCTATACATTATGGTCAAGCATGCGCCCTTAAAATAGCATAATGAACAACGCGCAACACGCCACTGACTTTAAACTTTTTTTTTCTGGTCAGTGGCGCAATTGTTTTTTGAAACTGCAAAATAGCATCAGGGATGGTTTGCGCCGGAACAAGCCTCTTTTTTTGCGCTGAACCGCCCAGGGAGCGCAAGTTCATTCCCTAGTTTGCCGATGTGCGTCTGTGGAGGGAAAAACCCGCTGTGCGCCGGTGCAAAATACGAATGATACATGCGTCACTGACAAAGTCAATTGCGCTGGGTGCAAGATAGGGCCCAAGGAATTTTTTGGTGAACTATCCCTTTAAATTCTTCTCAAAGCTGAGATTCAATTTATACTCCAAAAACACCAATGCAAAATGCATACAAAAATCTTAATGCATGTTTAAAAAAATATTTAAATAAAGAGCAAATGTGTCAATTGTTAAAAAAATGGACCTCACTTTTGGCCACCACTGTAAATATAGAATGAAAAATCCCCTTAGCATTGTATGTTCTGTAACTTCGTTTCAAGTGCAGTTTGGCTGCCGGGGACCACAGAGACAGCTGTCATTGACTGGGCCGGTAAGATCAGAGACTATGAAGAGACGGATCAATCAGCGCAGGAGAGATGAAGCTGAATAGATAGACTATGGGACTTCTTTTTCAGGGCACTATTGAACCGTTACTTAGCTTCCCTACCAATAAGAGCTTACATCACAAGCCTGAAGTCAATAGTAACGCATCTGATTGAATCATCTCAGGTCTAGTCATTCTATAATTAGATTCGAATGCACCGGCATGCTCCTTTACGACTGTTTTTCTGGGAGCAAAGTCATCAGAAATTTTATGCGTTTCTGAATTTCTGCTTATACTGTTTGTGTTTTGTCGAGCATCTCAGCTTGGGGCTCTTGTAAATGTTCAATTATTGAAGGTACTGCTGAATTCTGTCAACTTGATGTGTCAGAATGATAAAGCAGGATATCTCTCATCTCCAGCAGAAATTCATTTAGCACCATAAAACTGCTTACACATGTATTACATATTCATCTGCAATTTCTGATCTGCTGGCAGGTATTGTGTTTACTGAAGCCCGGCATAATGAAATGAATGCCTAGGAAATTTAAACATCTTAATATTTACCATGACATTTTTGTGGGCAGCAAAAAAATTGCATTTGAGCCAAACCGAAAAAAAAGGAAAACTCTTGCTATAACAATGCAGTTCAATTCTATTTGAAATAGAAAGTATAAATACTGCATCAACAAAAAGCATTGAAGTTGACAAGCAATTTTCTTTAGGAAGAGCTTTACAGTGACCCACATTTCGAAGAGACAATGTCGCAATATCTCCCCAGTGTGTCTTGCAATCAGTATAATATCATTCTCATGAGTTTCCACGCTTGGGTAACAATCGTCTTCTGGCGCAAGACAGAAACAGACAATATTAGCTGCGTTTGATGGCTCAGTAGGGAAGACGTAGCGAGTTTTAAAGCCCAGCAGCACTGTACGCTATCACTTCAAATAAACTGAAAATGGCTGTAATCAAACATGGCTTTAGTTCTTCCGTAGGCAGGTGGAGTAACCTTAAGAAATCACCTTGCCAAACTCTCAGGTGATTTTGCTGGACTCTGAAGTCACATATTTTTGCTGCTTCTGTAAGATTATATAATCTTGAAACTGCAGCTATAAAAATGGCCCAACGTATGCTACAGTACCTATTTTTAAGGGTTTGCACAAAGTTTGCATCACCAGTAAAGTTCACAAATGAAAATTGGGTCATGCACTAATAAAAAAAGGCAAAAAATGCTACTAGGTTCTTTAAACCTGTTCCTCCTATCAAAGCTCTGTTTCCCAAAGTGTATATTTTTCTGGCACAAATCTGCCGCTTGACAGGAACTAGCCAAATTAGACAGATGTCCACACAGACATGTCATGTGATGTCAATAACTATGCTTAGTAAAAAACATCCCAGACTTTATCAAGAAAAGAAGTTCACTTGTAAAAGGATAAACACAGTTTGTGCTGACCGCAGTGTTTTATGAACTGAATTATTGGCTTCTGAGGAAATGAAAATCAATCGACCATGAAAAAAAAGAATTTAAACAGCACAGAGTTATTCCATCTTTTTTATGCTTATATTAGTAAATTATCATTAATAAATGAATATATATTTTTGTTAATACTTTGGAATAAGTGCAAGCTAGTTCACACTAGTGAATTGTTCATGCTAGTTCTGTAAATAAACAGCTACAACTTTAGATTTTTTTAAAACAAAAATGAAATTAGCATTAACTAATATTAATAAATGCTATAGAAGTATTGTTAAAGGTCACATAACACACAGTGTTTCTGCTAATCTCATGTTAATCTTGAGTATCTATAGAGTAGTATTGCATCCTTCATATATCTAAATAGTCTTTGTTTTAATCAGATTTATGAAAGACAGATCAGCTGTACTGCTACTTTTCCGGAAAAAACTGTCACGAGCAAGCAACACACACAAAACATTATCCCACTATCTCTGGACAACTACTGAGTCACTCTTCATGTCATTTACATTATATGCACTTACGCAATGATTGCCAACAAAACACAGACAATTAATGCAGTTTTACTGCCTGCGTCTGCGTCTTGTGACCTGATTGGGACCACCCCATTTCAGTGAAATCCAGCACTACACTGCTACCCCGGATATACAAACTATATCCATTGTTTCCATAATGCTGGGTTCATTGGGAAGTCTAAATTTTTCTTACAAACAACAACACACTTCTCTGGTGACGTTAATTTCGTGTCATCTCTGGGTTGGTTTGTGTGTTATTCTGGGTAAAGGCCCCATATAAGAATTTCCACTGTACTTCCTACACTGAAATTGGCCATGAACAACTTGTTACGTATGATCCTTTCAGGATTTTTCTTTTCCAATTGTCAGACCTTTTTTTTTGCTTGTTTTAAGCACTAATTTACTTATTTTCCTAAGTCATTGTGCTCATCAAGAAAATACTGAGCCAGAAAGTGTGCCTACATTGTGTCTTGTTTTTAGTACAAATATCTAAAAATTCTTAAATTAAGATGTTTTTTTTTTCTTGATGAGCAAAACAACCTAAGAAAATAAGTCTAGTTTTTAAACCAAAAATATCTAATTTAAGAGATTTTGTGCATAAAACAAGCAGAAAAATCTGCAAATGGGGTAAGACATTTTTTCTTGAATTTTTCTTGAATCTAGAGTTTAAGAAAAATGTTCAAGATTTTTGCTTTCCCCATTGACAGATTTTTTTTGCTTGTTTTATGCATAAAATCACTTAAATGTGATATTTTGGTCTAAAAACTAGACTTATTTTCTTGGGTCATTTTGCTCATCAAGCATTTTAATTAGGGATGCACCGATACCGATACTGGTATCGGGTATCGGCCTCGATACCACATTTTCTAAAGTACTTGTACTCGTTGAAAGTCCCCCGATACCAGGGATCGATACCACGGTCTGATAAATGTCTATGTTTGAGCGGCGTGTAAGGGGTTAATGCCTCGTGTTGTCCAAAGAGGCAGAGTTTACAACAAACTGGAAAACTAGTCCCTTTTTTTTGTTAAATTATATGACTAAAGCTGTTACCTGTAAATTTAAATCATGTTTTTTATTAAGTACTCGGTATCGGTATCGGCAAGTTCTGAAATGCAAGTACTCGTACTCGTACTCATATTCCAGAAAAGTGGTATCGGTGCATCCCTAATTTTAATTTAAGAATTTTTTGATATTTTTACTGAAAACAAGACAAAAATACTAAGAATTGTTTTTCTTGAAAATAATTTTTTGCAGTGTGTGCAATAAATAATTGCACATAGGTACAATGTCGAGATTCTACTTGATCTGATCTTAAAGGGGAGGTTTAACACAGTTTACATAGTTGTAGTCCTCATGCTAAACATAAGCAAAGTGTCAAAAAAGCAGTTGAGCTTGTAACAGAGTATTTCTGAGCCAAACTCACGCCTCCTTTTTCCTACAAGTTTCAGAAAGTTTTTTTCAAATGGGGGTATCCGTTACGACTGATTGACCCTATTCCTTTTATGGGCCTTTACCCCCAGAAAAGCACGCCTCCCCTGCACGTCAAGTGATAGCGCGAACGCGCATTAGCATTGCTCAGTTCGTTTTTTCCGGACAGCAACATAATTGCGAATGAGTTTGTTTGTTCCCTGGCTGCATTTCGGAGAGGACTGCTTTACAAACAAGGCTCAGTTTGACGCCAGATTTTCCACTTTTTTACAACTATTGGAGCGGTCAAAACTTTAAAAATACCCCGTTTAGGAGTCACAACCACAGGCGTAAGTAATTCAAAATCTCACGTGTTTTGTTTGCAATCGCGCATACGTGCATGTAATGTAAACAACACCAACAAGAGCACTTTGTACTGCATTTACAACATTTACACCTTTTAAAATGGGCAAATGCAGTTAAAAACTGGATTATGTTGCTTATTTATTAAAATTGCAGATAAACAAGCAACGATTAATTACCTGATAGAGACGTCCTGGTGTAATCGTTGCTGCTATTGTTCCTGTTCGTATTACTGACTAAGTATTTTTGTTAAAAGTTTTTTTTAAAGTTTGATTTTCCATCTATGTCGGCTGTAAATCCAAAAGTAGTATCCAAAGCTGTGCGTACTCGTAACTCTTCAGCTCCGCCTACCGCACGCCTTCAAGTGTTCGACCTTTTACGCCAAAAATCGGAAAGGCTGTTTTTTTTAATAAATCTTACTAAACGAAAGACTCTTTGGACATCTGAATGATGTAATACTAGTCTATATATAAGCAAGATTAACATTAGATTGGCAAAAACGTCTTGTCTTATGTCAGCTTTAAGTAAATCTTAAGTTCTGAGAAAAAAAAACAGTACTTCGAAACTGAATAGTGTGCTTGTCAGACCTTGGTTCTGTTGTTGAAGTGTCTCTGTGAGGTCCTGTAGGTGTAGCAAAAGGAGACCTCCGGCGCCTAACAGGAGCAGGAACCAGAAAAAGCAGGGGAGTCTCATGACCGCTGAGCGCAGGAACCTCCTCCTTCCTCCACAGCTCACCTCCAGCATCCTACACTCTACCCACATCACAGCATGTGACGCACAGCCCTGATGGTGAGACCTGCATAGCCGCACAAACAAACACAAACATCAGAAAACAAACAAATGCCTTAGTGTGCAAAAAGTTTGCAAATGATATATTTTCACTCGTCATGCTATGCAAAATTAAAAAACTATTATTATTAAACCCCTAAGCCTAAGCAATAAGTTTTAGTGTCACGTTGCTTGTGCTTCAAACAAATGAAAGAAACATAAACTAAGAATAATAAATTATATGAACAAGAATATCTTCCACCTACCACTCTCATACTGTAGCAACATACTGAGAAACATTCACAACAGCTTAGAAACAGGCATAGCAAAGTCCTATTAGCCACCCACAACACCCATCAAGGCCTCAAGTTTTGCACAGCCAAAAACCTAAAAAATGTTCATGCCTAGACAACTGGGCGTCTGTCAATCACATCAGTGGATATCCATGCCAGAGCTCATATATTTCATTGTGAGTGCATGTATAAAAATACTGTGTATTTGCAGGTTTATCTAATGAATATTCTGCTGACTGCACAGTCCCATTTCCCATAAGAGGGCCAACACTGAGAATAAGACAAAGTGGCACAGCTGTGTGCCGAGCATGTGCTGTTCTCAGCAGGTGAAAGCGGCATAAGGAATCGTGCACTCATAGCCAAAAGGATTCGGAGCTTACAAAAAACATCTCACATTGCCTGTTTCATGTGCATTCTCTATTACATTTACATTTATGCATTTGGCAGACACCTTTATCCAAAGCGACAATGCATTACAAGGTATACATTTTTTATCAGTATGTGTGTTCGCTGGATTCAAACTCATGACCTTTTACGCTGCTAATGCAATGCTCTCAACTGAGATCTATGTGCTCAGAATAGACTGTCTGATTTAAAACGACCTACACAGACCCAAATTCGTTTTGTAGCGTATGACTTACAATGCAAAAAATGGTTTTCAAGAAAAACAATTCTTATTATTTTTGTCTTGTATTCAGTAAAAATATATAAACATTCTTAAATTAAGATGCTTTTGATGAGCAAAATGACCCAAGAAAATAAGTCTAGTTTTTAAAGCAAAAATATCAAATTTAAGTGATTTTGTGCATAAAACAAGTAAAGAAATTTGCCAATGGGGTGAGCAAAAAAATCTTGAATATTTTTCTTAAACAATAAATTTAAAAAAAAAGAGCTTACCCCATTGCAGATTTTTTTGCTTGTTTTAGGCACAAAATCACTTAAATTTAATATTTTTGGTCTTAAAACTATACTTATTTTCTTGGGTCATTTTGCTCATCAAGAAAAAATATCTTTCACTCTAAAAAATGATGGGTTGTTTTTAACCCAGGGATGGGTAACTATTGGACAACACATTTCTGGGTTAAAATGACCCAAATAATGGGATGTTTTATCCAACTGCTGGGTTATTGTTAATCAACCATGTTGAAACAACCCAGCAGTTGGATTAAAACAACAATTATTTGGGTCATTTTGACAGAAATGTGTTCTGTCTAATACCCAGCCCTGCACTGCAAAAAATGATTTTCAAGAAAACATTTCTTAGTATTTTTGTTTTGTTTTCAGTAAAAATATCTAAAAATTCTTAAATTAAGACGCTTTTTCTTGATGAGCAAAATGACCCAAGAAAATAAGTCTAGTTTTAGACCAAAAAGATAAAATGTAAGTGATTTTGTGCATAAAACAAGCAAATACATCTGCCAATGGGGTAAGCACATTTTTTCTTGAATTTAGTGTTTAAAAAAATGTTCAAGATTTTTTTGCTTACCCCAGGTCGTTTTGCTCACCAAGACAAAGCATCTTAATTTAAGAATTTTTAGATATTTTTTACTAATAACAAGACAAAAATACTAAGAATTCTTTTCTTGAAAATTATTTTTTGCAGTGTGGGTTAAAAACAACCCAATATTTTTTTGAATGTAATTTAAGAATTTTTAGATATTTTTACTGAAAACAAGTCAAAAATACTAAGAATCTTTTTTCTTGAAAATCATTTTTTGCAGTATGTAGCTCGAAATTAAAGATTGATGTGAATTATTTAGCGTTTAACATTATTAATTGAAACATGCATAATACTGTACATATTAAATTATTAAGTGACATCATGAGTCAGATTCAAAACAGGCTAAAAACTCACTTTGAAAAATTAACTCTGCTTTTTAAAAGCTGGTGCAAAGTCTAAAAAGTAGATTATTGGCCTATTTTATATAAAGTATAAAATGATCTACTTTTTAGACTTTGCACCAGATATTCATGTGCACCTCTTTGAATACAGTACAAATACAAACTCTAATGCTTTCAAAAAGGTATAGGACACTACATTTATGAAAAGTGCTAAATGACAGCAACACTTTTACTCCTAAACCAAAGACACCCTTTGGTTCACTCACTGATTCTGTTTCATCTAAATAAATTAAACCCCAACTATTACTGCACGACACATTTGCCTTGCAAAGTCATTTTCATTTGCTTGAAAGCTTTTACAATAAAGCGCATAAATGTAAGTGCTGAATTTTCCACTGTAAAAGCTGAACACAGAGCCTTCCTACATCAAATGACAAAATTGCACTTGGGCGTGTACAGTCACGTATTCACGGCTGATCGCGGCTGAGGTGATGGGTAAGATTTCTTCAACATCAGCTTGAATAAAAACACCACATGCACCTGCTCCTTTATCGACACCCCCCTATCCTTTTATCTGGGTTTGATTGCTTTTGCCTGGATTGGACCACTTCCCCCATTACTCAGGACCGATGATATTGCTGATCTCTGACCTGTATGATAGTGGGATTTAAAAGGGTCTTGAGTAGCAGGCGAAAAGCTGTGGATGTAATCTAGAGGGTAAAGCTAAAGGATCTTCTGCTAATGACAGGAGCTCCACACCAGCTGCTACCCTAAGATCTTACGTTTGACCACTTGTGATTAAACCTTTAATTCAAACACAAGTTAACAGAGCTTGCCTTTAAACTTTCATAGATGCTATCGCTATTTGAATAGCCTTTAATCCTATAGACCCTTTTACTGTTTGTACACAATGATGACGTGGCAGCGTATGCGCGCGCATTTAGGCAACGGAAGTATCGTAAGAATCAGCAGTGAAGCAACACAAACAGTAAGTTATTTTAAAAAAGTTGACTTTATCAACATTTTCAACACAGCTACCAGATCCGTGTACTATAGTGGAGTGGATAGAAGACGTTAGCAGATGGCCAAAAATAAAGTTGCCAGATACATATATACGTATATTAGTATATTATATTTGAGCAACCAAACGCAACAACCAGACAATTTGATGCTGGGAAACCGTTTTAATAAACGTTCTGAGTTGCTACCACGTTAGAACCAATGGGGAATAACACTTCTTCCGTTGCCCAAATGCGCGCGCAGGCTATTTGATCACGTGAGCTGTAAAAGGGTCTATTGGCCTGGATGATACTTCATTTTATGCTTGTTGTGGAGATGTGTGTTATAACTATACTATAAAAATGTATGGGTTATTTTCAACCCAACGTTGTGTCAAAAAGAAATAACCTTAACCTGTTGGGTTGTAATTTAACCTATGCTGGGTTGTTTCAACCCATAATTAAGTTACTTTGACCAATTGTTGTGTCATTTTCTGGGTTAATTTAACCCAAACGGCTGGGTTTGCCCTTTTTGACCCAACACTGAATTGAAAATAAGCATTTTTTGGATTGTAAGCAAATATCTATATGATTTTTGCCTGATGTGATAAAAGTTCCTTGTTGCTCTAGCAACAACCCAGAACATCATAGCAACTGTAAAGTGATGCCCTAGCAACCGCTATAACATTTTAGTATTATGGCATGACTTTTGCAAGGGCACGATGCTCATTTCTTCAGAAAATGTAAGATTTTTAATACTCTGAAATTCAGGTATGTTTTGGATTGTGTTAAATTGTGTATGTAAAATTGTAAAACTTGTACCTAGATTACAGACTCACAAAGACCAGATGTGCTAAATTACCCCATCCTAAATTAAATCCTTGTATTTACATAAACACAATCTATTTTGTCTCACTTGTTCCGACAGTCATTTGCACAACATTGAACAATTAGGAGAGAATTGATGTTGTTTAGATGTACACTTACTGTTTATGGCTATAAATTCACATTATTGTTTTAAAAATGTTTTTAAGATACACTTTATACTTAGCAGAGTCATAATTTGATTCTTCTTTGTTTTGTAAAAACACAAGATCCCTGCTGGTTCACTCGATCTGCCTTTGAATTCTGCATGGTCTCCTATTAAAATTCATTATAGTGACAGATGGAGGATATACTCGCAAATCAATATCACTGTAAGATCCTTCATTGTTTCTCATCCCCACAGTCAGTCCACATCCTTTCTTACTGAGCACACATTCATCATTGTTTTGCATGTTTAAACTCATGGTGATCCAGAATGAGCACTACAAAGTTAAACATTATACCACTGAGTCTTAAAAGAGTTGCTAGTTAACATTGCTAAACAAACTAGAAGTATTTGAAGAGTTGGGTGCAAAACCCTTTAAGTGCTTCTGACGTGATATCTTGTAAATGAGTATTTTTGGAAATGAAAAGTTGAAAGGGTTATTGTTATTAGGTTTTTACGCAGCGGAAAAATCAAGTTTAAAGATTTATGCTAACAAACCAATATTTCTAAATAGCTTGACGTGAAATAAGCCAACCCTATATCACGAAAATGCGTGACTATTTCACGCATGGACCAGCGTGACAATGTCACGCTTTGCCGCGTTTGAGCGTGAGCATGTCAGGCTTTCTGTTGTCACTGTCACTGTCATGGTTACTCAACTTTTTTGTCCTATTTTCAAACCATTGTCTCTTCGGTTTAGGGTTAGATTTGGTGCTTGTGTTATATGTCACTTTAAGTATTTGTCACTTTAAGTATTGGTTTATAAAAAAAAAGATACAATACTTATTCTTTTATATTTTCTAAACTTTAACCAATTGTTACCTGACGTTGGGGTTAGAGTTTGTTTAGGTAAGGGTGTCATTTTATGTAAATCTAACCCTAAACCGAAGCGACAATGGTAAGAAATTAGGACAAAAAAGTTGAGTAACCAATACGTGACAGTGACACAAACAGAAAGCGTGACATGCTCACGCTCAAACGCGGCAAAGCGTGACATTGTCACGCTGGTCCATGCGTGAAATAGTCACGCAATTTCGTGATACTGGGTTGAATAAGCAGATTTAAAGCAAAAGTATGAATGCTCCGAGAGTATTATGTCAATATCATTATCTAATTTTTGACAGAGCGTTTAATTGCGTTTAGCGCCTTTTACATCTGAGCTCTTCATTTACAGACACAATACACATCATTTTTTAAAGCACATCCTTTTTTATGCAATTACTGATAGGATTTAACGTTGGTATGATTGATTGATTGATTAATGAGCACCAATGGTCCGATTCACATTTTTACATTTCCTTTGGTGTGTGAGTGTGTATTAGTACATGTTAATGATATGCATAAGGTAACAACCCCAAAGTAAACGATGACGCAAGTTATCATCTCCAACATAAACCTCTTTTCTTGGATTACAACAAACACACGGATTGTAGGCAACAATTTACTTACAGGATTTGGTGATGTAGACAAAACCGACATTATTATAATTCCTCCCGCTTGGACTCAAAGCCTGTAAGTTAATTCCTGTTAGCATTGCATTGTGAGCGTATCTTTTAAACATGGTAAGGAGTATTGTAAACCTTTTTAGCGAAGACCAGGAGACTTGGGTTTCCTTGAGCAGTGTTCTTTATTGCAGAAAGCGATCTTCAAATCAGAGCATAGAGCCAGGGAGCTGCAGTAACCAAGTCTGACTTACAGTAGCCTTACATTGAATTTTACACATTTTAGGGGGCAGTCCCCTAAATGGAAAACAAAGCACTTGATTTTAAACAAAGCATTGAACAGAAATAACACTTCCACTCCCAATCCTTCACCTTCACAAACCATTATTCCCATCAATTAGGGCTGCACGATAAATCGCATTGTGATTGTCATGCGCATCTCATCAGTAAAGATGGTTCTTTGATCGTATCGCCTGCGATATGTATGCAATATGGCCCAGCTTGTCAAGGAACTATGGCTTTGTGTATTAAATGCTGCTCCATCTGAAAGCAGGTATGGCGATTTACTACTAATCAAGGAATCGGCTTTACTGACGGATGTGCATGACAATCACATGCGATTTATCGTGCAGCCCTACCATCAACATTACCATCTCACCCACTGTCTCACTTAGATCATTTCATTATCATGGAAATGGGTTCACACCTTTGACTCAGACCCTTGGCCCAAGCATAAGCAAATGGCCATCAACTTACACAATGGAAATTTAAGTTCTACCAGGAAAAATCGAATGCCCCATCATTCTTTCACAAGACCTAGTCAATCACCTCTGATTCTGGGAGTATATAAGTCCCGTGCTCACCTGTCTTTGTGTTCGCAGATACTGATGCCAGCATTCACAACCCACCCTCCCTACCACCACCACCAGGTCGGTTCCATCCATACACGGGGGATAGGCTCCGCCCCACTGCAAAAACTTATTTTCAAGAAAAAAAAACTTTTTTACGTATTTTTCTCTTGTTTTCAGTAAAAAATATCTAAAAATTCTTAAATTAAAATGCTTTTATCTTGATGAGCAAAACGACCCAAGAAAATAAGTCTAGTTTTAAGACCAAAAATATCAAATTTAAGTGATTTTGTGCATAAAACAAGCAAAACCTGCCAATGGGGTAAGCAAAATTTATTGAATTTAGTGTTTAAGAAAAATGTTCAAGATTTTTTTGCTTACCCCACTGGCAGAATTGTTTGCTTGTTTTATGCATAAAATCACTTAAATTTGATATTTTTGGTCTAAAAACTAGACTTATTTTCTTGGGTCATTTTGCTCATCAAGAAAAAGCATCTTAAAGATGCAGTTTGTATTATTTTCGCCGCTAGATGGCGCCAGATCAAACAATAACGATAGGCCTATTTCACAATATGGCGGCCGAGACCGGATGTAGGTAGAACGCTTTTCCGGTCGCGCCGTCGCCGTCAAGGATCTCATTCATAATCATTATCATGGACCGCTAACAGCTCGTTTTTTCTCAGACATTAACTAATTTACCTAAAGTAACAATAGCAGATGTTGTCCGTTTTGTTGATAGTTTCAGGGAGAGCGATTTAGTTTCGATTATCAAGGTAGGTATTATGCTAGGCAGTTATCATTGCAGAATGATCAATGTTGTTTTATGGATGATTTAAAAGTTCTTAATAAAAATAATTAAAAAAAACTTGTTAACTGTGTATGGTTGTGTGTGTTCAGTCACAAACATTATTTCAGGGAAAGTTGTTATTAGGGCCAGGTGTTATAGGTCGTTAACGTTACAAAAGCGAGAGGAACCACATCAGCTTGAGGTAAATAATACGTTACTGGATGTAATGGTATGTTTTCTGATAAACAGATTGTTTCCAATGTATTACTTATATCAATGTATGTATTAAAAGAAGCTAAATAGTTTTGTAATAACAGCACCAACTGCAGTTACCATTTACATAAGCTTTTACATTATAATGGTCATTGTAACCATTGTACATTGTTTAGGGCATTTAAAATTTTATTAAAAAGTTGATACTACAAATGTACACACAAAATAAGTAAATAAATAAATTAGAATGATGTCATTGTATGTTAGTATGAAATATGTTATTTTAAGTGTTTTTCCCCAGTAGATGGCAGCAAACTTTGACTAGACTGGGTCAATGCAAAAATGCAATCTTTACATGGAATTGGACTAGAAATTTTTATATTGTACAAGTAGAATTATAAATATAAAATGTAGCTACAAATACATTGTACTGTTGGGAGTAAATGGTTCAATGTACTTCTTAAATGAACAGCAAAACAAATAAATATGTAAAATACACGAAGGTCTTTCTTTCACGTTCTTCATATCACACTTGAAACCATCACCCCACCTGAACTGACGGCATACACGCTCATGTGCTGCTGGAAGAAGTTTGTGCAACCATCTGGTTGCATTGCTTTATCAGACAGCACATTTTAGTAAGCTAGGCATCAAGACAGACTGTTACAGCTGCCATTGCGTGCACAAGCAAGGAAATATAAGGTAAAATATAATAAAATAAGACAACAACTCATCTTTCAAACACATTTAATAAATCATCAGTTAATCATAAAGTTGTACTAAATAGTAAATCAGCAGTAAGACTCGGGGTGGACGCGGACTTCATTCTCCGTGAAGTGAAGTGAAGTGCATAGCACACACAAAACTGCTGCCTCTCCTCACTGTAAATGATGCTCACTAATCTCTTCGAGTAGCCCAGATCCAACGCTTTTTGCATTTTCATCGCTCGGAAAGCTGTTAAATGACAAGTATGGTTCTTTTTCTTTGAATTTAAAAACAAAGGCACGCTACAAGACTGACTACTTTTAGTCTCCGCCATCGTTTTGGATAGGCTTTTACCGGAATAGCTTTCACCGGAAATGCGTTTTACCTACATCCGGTCTCGGCCGCCATATTGTGAAATAGGCCTATGATGTTGTTTACTGACGCTCTGAAGCAGCGTGGAATTATGGGATTTGTAGTCTTTAACTCAACCACTGATGGCCATCAATCAGACGCGAACGAGAAATCACGTAAGGTAATCAAGTCTTATAAATGTTGCGTTTGATGACATCGTTTATTTCATTATGTAAGTTTATATGTGATGTTCAAAACGAAATTGTAAGTCATATTGATATTACAGTATTAGTCCAAATTCGATGGTAAACTCAGCACAGAATTAAGTTTTCAACTTACAATCTACAATGATTTTTCACATAATGTATTGACAGTACAAATCTTATTGTGAAGTGTCTTAAAATGACCATTTATATTGCTGTACAATACCTTTGATGTGCATATCGTCCGCGAGAAGACGCGCTGATTACAATCTACACACTAATGTTGTGATCAATATAATAGCATACGTTTTTTGAAGGGTTACGAATCAAAACAACTCACCCATCGCGTAAAACACAAGCAGGATCAGAATCTCGGTCTAGTTAAATGTTGTCGTGAAGCTCTCTCCATCCAGATAATGCAACAACAAATTGATCCTCCCTCGTTTTGTTCCAAACTCTTCTTGGGTCGTTTGGTTGGCCCGTACGCTTACAGGAGCTGACACAACCAGCGGCAGATGGTACAGAGATATCCATAAGTTCATAAGCAAGCGCGTAGCCCGACAGGCGCTAACGCATAGTTCCGCATTTGTCCACGACACTGGCTCGCTGCGTCCGAAAACTCAAGACAGTGAGGACTTGTTGCCTCGCTGCCTCTTGAGGAAATGACTTCGGCTTCGTAGGCCTGAAGCCCGCTTAGAGAAAGGCTTTCCGACGCACTTCAAAGGCAGCGTGTTTGAAATATAAACAGAGAGCGCCTTTGTGATAACTAATCACATATTTGAAAACTACAATACTAATTTCTCGCTAGAAATGCAATTAAAATGCTTAAAAAGTGAAAATATACACTGTAAATAATTTTCGTTGTTTTCACAGTTTTTTACTGTTTTTCTCGACAGTTTCTTACTGTATAAGTTGTTTACAGTTTGTTACTATAGATTTGTTGTTTCCACAGTATTTTAATGTATTTTCAACAGTTTTTTACTGCATAAGCTTTGTACAGTAGGCTACTGTAGTTTTCCAATGCATTATGGGAAATATTACTCTGAATACAGTATTACCAACCAACTGCAAAACACAATGACAAACGTCTATTTATATCTTAAATGCTTAATTTTTTGTGAGATATTTGGTTTAATGTCTGTTTTCACATCAGATGCTCGGTGTGTTCCTTTAACATAAATCAGGTGCCTTTTCTGAGGCTTTAATGAAATCACCAGCCAATTCAATAGACATACCATCAGTTCTTAATATTGTTGCCTCTGTGTCACAAAATGTATTTTTAAGATTAGTTTAGGCGATAATATATATATGTATAATCTTCAAATAGCAGTCGATTAGTTAAAAAAGCGCTAATTTTAGAATTTGATTAAACAAATGCGGAGGGTTCAGGCGCGAGTCGGTCACGTGATGTGCTCCTCAGTTCTGTCAGTAGGGGGAGTGGGAGAACGCGTGTGTGTCGTCGTATCTGTTCTGCTCATCTAGCGCGTATTTCTTTATTAATATCTGCTGGGTGAATATTAATACGTATATGCTAACATTAATTTTGTGACCACAAAATGACAGCGAGCTATTATACGAGATATTGTGTCGTCGTGTTTGTCTTCACTCACTTCATCATTATCTGGTAAGTGCTATATGCAATATCTGGTATGAGACTTTATTGGCACTAAAGGGTTCTTTCGGCTAAATTTTACTTAATTTCTGTCATAACAGCAAACAACTTCTGCAACTACACAATGATTGTCTGCCTGTGTGCAAAAGAAAGCACGTTCACTGTGTAAAACCCCGCGCAGGGCATTTTCAAATTAACGGTCAGGGCGAGTCTGAGCTTATCGTGTTGTGTTGACAGAGACTTTGCTGAGGTAAGTAAGAGAAAGAAATTAATGTGTTAAATAAATAACGTTATAAACTTGAATTATGTTGTGCCAGAATACGTTGTTTAATGAATATCTGTGGAATAGGTTTAAAATAATACATTAATGACTGAACGTGAACTTGACTGAACATTATGGCAGCTAGAAGTATTGAAAAGACGTATAATAGATTTAACAATGTTTTATCTTCTTTATTAGTGTATGTAAATCTGGGCTACAGTCCACGACAAATTTTCTACGGTAGATTTACGCCTGCATGCTGGTCCTTTCGTCTATCGCGGGGATATCATCACTTCAGCGGACATCGCACTGAAGAGATCCTGTGCTTGCGTGGCGGTGTGTTTGTGTGCTCACTTGGATTGAGACCAGCAGTGCTTTTTTAAAAGTGGGTGAGTACTAACTTATTATTGTGTAGTTTCATAAAAGCCTTACTCTTTTTCAGTCACTTAACTTTTGTTCATCTGCTAATAATAGGACTATCCATACACAAAGATGTATTGTGGATTTAAGTAATATCTGCGAATATTTATGTGAAAATGTATTAGTGTTCTGCTGACATGAGATCTGAAATTGTGTTCTAGGACCTGATATGGATTAATCCAATGATCAACGTTTTCCTTTGTATCCCTGTTTTGTATACGCTGCCATTACATGATGGTCATATGTCCCGGATGATCGGGAGAAGTCACGTGGTTCAATTATTATTATTTTTTTACGTGGTTCAATTTTTTTTCAATTTTTTTTACCATGCATTTAGCATCAGGCAAAGCCTGCAATCAATCTATTAAGACAGAAACAATATCTTACTTATTATTATGTTGTTATGACAATATCATGTGATCATCTGAGTTAGAACAAAATCTATTCATTTTCAGGTATTACTGTGCAAGTTCCCTGAATCATTCTGTTGAAATGTTATGTGTTTAAGATTCTTTATGACATCAAGATGTGGTTTGGGAAGGACCTTCATCTAAATCTGAAGACAGGACATACTGGCTCAAAAAGGTACAATATTTTTTATACCCAATTTGAAATGTTGAACAATTACTTTACTTTACTTTACTTTACTGTACTGGACTGGTCAAGCGTTTGGTCAGGAACTGCCTATACACTTGAAAAATGCACAGAACTGGAACAGCACATCAGTTGGGAGCACATTAACAAGGATGAAATTTATCCAATAATTATTTTAATATTTATAGGTAAGCAACTACTTGCTGAGTGTATTTAATGAGTGTGTATTAATCTCTTACAGCTCCCATACTTAGTACAGTATATTTTAATCAGTGTGGCAATAACTTGTGTTTTATTTTTATGTTTACACAGGTGTTTCTGATATGGAGAAAAACCCAGCACTGCTCATTTTATTTCTTCATCTTGAGAATACAGCAAGTTTACCTTTTGTCTGGAAAATGTAAGTTTTGAGTTTGGCTAACAATAGAGGTTAGATTTTGATGCAATTTATTACTCATCTCTTTAACTTGTATTTTTAGTTACTCAGTACATGTTATTTTCACAGGATTCAGCAAAGCTAACACCAACAACAATTTTTCATGGCACTTTAAACCACCTTGATGTGAGGAGCCAGCATCAGAATGGATGGTGTCAATATCCTGAAAGTGGAGGTAACAGAGGTACTGTATCTCTTTTTTGTCTCCTTCAGTGTAGCATGTCCAAACCCATCATTGCACACTAAACGTTAAACATTTTTGGTGACTACAAAAGACAGTCTATAACACTTCTAAAATTGTACAAACAACGTATTTCTATAAATTGTTTTGCCATAACAAACCTTACTTAGTGGTAATTGGTTTGTATATAGTTTTGTGTAAATTTGTTCATTTAACGTCTTAAGTTTGGAATGGTCTATACGGAATTAGTTTTGTGTTTATTGATAATAATTATTATAGTTAACACATTTATTTATTTCATACACCAGTTATTATTTATGGGTAGGGGTGTGACGGTCATTATATAACCGTGAGACCGACGGTTATAGTTGAACACCGTCATTAGAACTCTATAACCGGCAAAACCGTGTTATTAAAATATTTTTAAAAACATTTTTTATCAAAGAATTTTAAAATACTAATTAAAAACAATTGTTAACAGTCTGTGTTACACGCCCCCTCATGTTCTCACGCAGTGAAAATACAGAGCGGAGCAACACTGACAACGCGCTGACATACAGGACAAACCAGGTTACTTTTCGGTTACTTTTGAGATTAAACATATTAAACAAAGTCTCACCTTTCAAATCATCTCTTCCGTCAGTACACTCCCCTTTTCAAGTTCAAATCCTCCCATGCTAACCTACTAACTCTCCTGAACCCACAATTCACTGCTTGCTGTTAATTTTAAAGAAACGTAGAGCAAGTAGCTAATCAGTGTCTAGTTTATTCAAACGACGGGTGAGCACTGTGCAGCGCGTCTGTGGAGAGCGTTTGCTGCGCGTGGCCATTGTGCTTTTACACCGGTTGCGTTTGCAGCGCATAGTGTGCAGTTTAATAACAATCTGAAGTTCACATTACTTTCTTTTACCTGCATTTATGAGCAAAACCTCTTCAATACGCTTTAAATCCACATTGTTTTTGTGCTGTTCTGTACTGACAGATATATATAGACACAATTACAGACATAAAAAGCCCATGGCACAAATTTGTTTCTCTAAAGATTATTAAGATAGATGATAGATAGAGGATTAATTTATGCTGGGCAGAGAGTGACAGCGCAGTCTTCTTGCAATAGTGTGTTTTTTAAATATTTCATTGCTTTCTGTTAAATTGTTCAACATTATTACTGTTTGAAACACACTTGGCATAACATTCATGATTTTATGGTAAAATGACACTTTCCCGTCAATCCACGAGCATTTAAACGAGCAAAACACACCCCACCGACAGTTATGTTACGAACCGTCACATTTGACTCATGTCATAACCGACATCACCAATTCTGAAACCGGCACACCCCTATTTATGGGTAATATTTGTGTCATGTTTTAGTCACTGAAATGTGTAAAATCGTGCAAAAATATTTAATAGTCTACCTGTGGTCTATTAAATATTATTTATTCAAAATGTAATTCTACTTCGCAGTGGTGGCTGGTGACTTCTCTCCTAAGTGGTGCAAATTCAAAATATGTGTTCAGAGTGTAATGTGTGTTGCTCATCATGTCAAAGTATGCGTTCGTTGTGTCATGTTAACCATGTGCATCTTGCCTTATGTGAAAATACGTGCCTGCTGTAAAAGCGTCAGAAGGGTTTATGATTTTATGACACTCACTTCACAAAATACTCGCAAGACACTAACTTAACACTAAACTCTGATTACACATGAGATTTAGCGAGATCGTTTATAATAAACCCCTTTGAAGCATCTGCAGCAGACACGCATTTTGACATGATGCGTGATACACATAAGTTTACATGACGTGCTTAATACATGTTGTGACAAGCTTTGCATCGTGCACCCTTGAAAAAGAAGTCACCAACCAGCACTGCGACTGGGTTATTTAAGCTTTCAGTAATGTTATTGTAACATTCTCCGTAATATTTTCTCTGTTCTCTCAAGGTGGATCTCGAGACTTGGCCATGTTCTAGATTATAACTGGTGAGCTCAAAGTACATTATTGCTAAAAACAAGCATTTTAGATGATTAGTTAATTTTTTGACTTATTATTAATTTGTTTTATCATTTGTTACAGGATTATCACAAGTGCTGTCGCCGCTGCTGTAAATGACGCCCCCACCACCTACACCAGGTGTAGGAAATGTCGGTCCTGGAGTGCCGTTGTCCTGCAGAGTTTTGCTCCAGCTCTAAACAAACACACCTGAACAACTAGATCTGAAGAGTCACCAGAAAACTACAGGTAGGCGAGGTTTTATCAGGGTTGGAAATGAAATCTGCAGGATTTCGGCACTCCAGGACCGACGTTGCCTACTACTGACCTACACCTTCATCCTGCCACCACCACCCATACTACCTACAAAAAACTGTATTGTAATTATGCTTTTCACTGTATTGTATGATGTGGTTTTCTCATTTAGGGTAACTACACTATGGCAACAATTGGATACATTGATTGCTGACTGATTTTGTTATTTTTTCTTTACTTTTTGTTTAAAATCTAATCATTTTTTTGTTATTTTTGTTAATATTGTTACAAATATACAGTTAAAAACTGCACAATAAATTGTCTGCTTTTAAAGATATAGTTGTTGTCTTTATATTTAACATCAACCAATAAAATAACAGTATTTAATTTAATCTTAAAAAATACAGTAGTATATATTTTACACTGTAAAAAAAATAACAGTAAAATTGGAAAATACAGTAGTATATATTTTATACTGTAAAATAAATAACAGTAACATTTCCAGTATAACAGTAAAATGCTGTATGTTGGATCTTACAAAAAACAGTATAATACTGTACTTCATTTTGCAGTATCCTTTAAACTACTGTCATTCTTTCTACAGTAATTTTACTGTTGTTTGAAATACAGGAACTACTGGATAATTGTTGCCAGTAAGTTACTGTTAATTTGACAATAAACTTTTTACAGTGTACGTTTATTTTCACTAAATTTGTGCTCCAGCTGCTTCCTTGGCCGCCATTTTATTTTTTCGAGCTCGACCACTGTTGTCATGTGGTTTACGTCAGTAAAGGCGGTGACAAAGGGTCACATGGATATTAACGTCATTGACAGGAGACTGCACTGCCCCGTGTCAATGTTTTGAATGGAAATTTTCTCATGATTTACAAGTAGTTGAAAACATTACAGATATTGATAGTAATCAGCTGGACAAAATATATAACACTGGCCTAGTGGTTTTTGGACATTTTACTGCAAATATCTTACAAATTGCACCTTTAATTGAAAACAAGACAAAATACTAAGATTTTTTTGCAGTGCCTGCCTTAATCTTCAGGCAAGAAAACGCAAGAATACGCGATCCCGGATTCGAACTATGGACGGCGCCTATGCCAAAGAACTTTATAATGTCACCCTTCGGCTTTTGGCTGCAATCACTATTAAATAAATTTATTTAAATTGTTCTTCTGTCTTCGAGTCTTTCTGGTAGAACAGGTACCAGGGCCACAGTTACCTGGCCAATTTCTTTCATATTAAGATGAGACAGGAACCCACTTACATTATCATTTAGAGGACTGTGTTACTTGGTTTTGCTCTCAAACATGATGAACATTTATGTACAATAAGATAAAGCCAATAACTTAAATAATTTTTTCACAGGAGCGTCACATTCCTGGCTGAATTCAGGCCAATCACGATGTATAGGTTAGCTGGCCAATCAGGGACAGTTTTGTACAAAATCCATGCGTTTAAGAAAGACAGGGAAATCTGGAGCTACAAAAATGTACGGTATGTGGAAAAGAATTAGTTTTTAACCATAAACCACGCAAACACATTGTATTATGCCAAATACACAAAATAACGTTGTTTCTTAGCGATGAAATAGTTGCTCTTTAATAACATATTGTGTATTTATATTATAGGTTGGATTGAAATTTATTTACTTACTACATATGGAGATTTTATCAAATAGTCTAAAGCTTTTTGAAATCTTTGGATTAACGGATTATGATATTGACTGACTTTACACGGATTAAAATCAAGCAGTGTAAATCAATTAGGGTGATTAAATGTAAAGTTTTAATTGTAACAAACGCAGATCTGTTTTTAAACATGAAACATATCTATTATCCCTGTGTTTTAAGCCTCAGAACAGTAATACAAATGACTTGATATTACAATAACTTTTCCACCCTAATCATACTGAAATGGTGAATAAATCACTCTCAGTGCATAGACAGAAATCAATTGATCTTTATTTAAATGAGATGCGGTACGCCTTTGCATTATTAACTCGGCTATCAAAAATCGGCTTTTATGTCCATGCGTGCATTTATCTTCTATATGTTACATCAAAAGAGAAGATAACTTATCCTTGAAATATTCTCCAGCCCACTTCCTTAGGTATTATGAGTGAATGAAAGATGTCTCATTAAAGTGATTTTATACTAAAATGGAATAATGCCGTGGCGTCTATGACTACTGGTGGCTTATGCCTTTCAATAACATAATGCAGTGATTCCCAATGAGGTTACATATACCAGGAGGTGGCTATTTCAAAAGATTTTATTTTGTTTTGTTGTGGTGAATCAGTGTAATAGTCAGTACTACTTACAATGCTCATTTATATCCCTTTAATATCACTTAAACACATGAATTAACTACTGTCGATGAAAGGGTACCTTAGGTATACTTAGGGGTCAAAACATAAGACAAATGCTTGGGACAAACTGTTTTAATATATTCAGCCAAGAAATGAAGAGAAAAGTTGCACTGTTTGTCCAATCTTTCTCCCTTAGCAGAGGGAATGAGTGCATTGATTCCCGGGCATGTGTGATATTAACTTGCGTGGATTAATGATTAGAGACCCGCCAAAAGCCTTTTCATTTACAGATCACAGCGTTTTTTCATTAAGTAAACTGCTGCAAGAACATGATGGAGGAAGGGCTGAGATTACTTGGAGATCAAGGGAAGGACAAGAAGGGCGTAAAACCTGGTTCCACATGCTTGCAGAACCCTCATGTATCAGTTCAGCTTTCCACATGAATATACAACGTAATCTGTAAAAAGGACTTTAGATCTCTAAAATCTTTTTCATGCATCTCTAAAACCTATGCCACGCTCTTTGGTTTCATATATCAAATATATTGGCAATGTGTTTGCAGAAAGACATTATACAGTACACTGCAGGTAAAATATATCTCACTATCCATAGCTGTCGCCCATCAGTAATTGCACCATGTAAATGTTAAACTAAAATTTAAGATGATAAGTTAATTGTCTTGTTTGGAGATACAGATTTATGATTAACCATTATAATTCTGTATTGTGTAAATCACCCAAACAGTTACACAGTACATACAGTACACAGAGAAAACAGCTCTGTACAAAATAGAAATACACTATAGACAGTTTCAGCAGTAACAACATAAACAAGCGACTTTCGTGGTCAACACGTAACTTCCGGTAAACTCCGCTAAGAATAAATAACAACAAAGTACTTTAAAGGGATATTTCTGAATTTCTTTTTTCTGATGAACACAAAAGAAGATATTTTGAGAAATGATGGTAAACACACAGTGGCAAGTGACCATTGGCTTCCATAGTAGGAATAAAAAAATATGATTGAATTTAAATGGGTATCGTCAACTGTGTGCTTACTATCATTTATCAAAATATTTTCTTCATCACTTATTACAATACTTCCAAAATATTTTTTTCCTACTATGGAAGTTAAAGGGATAGTTCGGCCAAAAACGATATTAAACCCATGATTTACTCACCCCCAAGCTGTCCGAGTTGCATATGTCCATCGTTTTTCAGACAAACACATTTTCGGATATTTTAGAAAATATTTTAGATCTTTCAGTTGATTAAATGTAATGTTACGGGGTCCAGCAATAGTCCACGACCTTCAAGTCCAAAAAAGTGCGTCCATCCTTCACAAATTAAATCCAAACGGCTCCAGGATGATAAACAAAGGTCTTCTGTGGGTAATCCGTGCGGTGTTGTTGTAGAAATATCCATATTTAAAATGTTATTAACGTTATAAACTACCTTCCGGTAGCGCCGCCATCTTAGACTCAGGAGAGAGTAATAGCGTAGTGTACGCACTTTTCTTAGTGACGTATGACAAATTCGGAGGGCGGGGGCACAGAGCAGCAGCAGAGAAACTCTGTACGCTGCGTAAGCTCTCATCCTGAATGCGCATCACTCCAAAATGGCGGCGCTACCGGAAGGTAGTTTATAACGTTAATAACATTTTAAATATGGATATTTCTACAACAACACCGCACGGATTACCCACAGAAGACCTTTGTTTATCATCCTGGAGCCGTTTGGATTTAATTTGTGAAGGATGGACGCACTTTTTTGGACTTGAAGGTCGTGGACTATTGCTGGACCCCGTAACATTACATTTAATCAACTGAAAGATCTAAAATATTTTCTAAAATATCCGAAAATGTGTTTGTCTGAAAAACGATGGACATATGCAACTCGGACAGCTTGGGGGTGAGTAAATCATGGGTTTAATATCGTTTTTGGCCGAACTATCCCTTTAATAGTCACTATCTGCTGTGTGTTTACCATCATTCTCAAAATATCTTATTTTGTGTTCATCAAAAAAAAGAAATTCATACAGGTGTAAATGATGACAAAATTTTCATTTGATGGTGAACTATCCCTTTAAACATAGTTTATTTATATAATAAGCAAAATAAACAACACGTAGATTACCAAGGAAACAGAACATTTGTTATTTTCGACGAGATATTTGTTCAAAAGATCAGTTTACCAACTAGTCAGACCATAAAAAAAATTGAAACCGGAAGTAACGTTCAGACCAGACCTGTATCGCATCACCGCACGTGCGTCCAATGAAACCGCCTATCCTTAAGCCATGAGACAATGTGGTATACTGTACAATATTACAGTAAAAGTATATTGGATAGCCATATTTTTATGTAATGTTAGCTAATATGGCCCCCAGATTTATGACATTCTATAAAATACATAAATTTATCAGAACAATAACACTTACCAACAACACTACATTGTATAATTTAATATGTTTTGTTCAATTCATATTCTAAGTTTCAAATTATTTTGTCAAAATTTTCCTTGAAGGGGGGTTTTAGGAATGCATCCTACATGGGGGTTAGGGGGGCAGTGCATGACAAAACGTTTGACAACCACTGCATTCAACTAAGACCTTATTTTTGTTTGCAAAATGAATATGGTAGGCTACTCTGACTAAGACACAATCAGCTTAGTTTATACTCCCCCCACGTCATAAGAGACATACTGACATAGTAACCAACCTCATGTCAGCAGAGCTTTGGAAGTCTCCTGGAGCTGTTGTTTTCGTCTGCTCTCACTCAGGTCCTCTAATCTAGCTCTGCTACCAATGATTTCATCCTATTTGGTTGATTGCATCCAAGCTCGTTTTTGGTCCTGAAGCAACATTCCTGTCAGCCAAACAGATTTTAGTGTTAGATAGGGTTAGGGTTAAATAACATTCATACTAATAATATAGGCCTCTGATTTCCTAAAATTAATATTTTTAATAAAAAATAAAAATTTGACTCATTTTGCCAGAAAATTTACATCTTTAAAGACCCTCATCAATGTTTTCTGTGAAATTAACATAAATAAGGACTTTAAAATGAGAATCATACAAGCGGTAATTAGCACTAATTGATCCAAAGTCATTACTCACTGAAAGCCCACTGTAAGGTTTATGGTTACAGCTATTTGTTTTTCAGGATTATTTTTCCAAGTACTTGGCAAATGATGGATATTATGCATGACCCATCACCCAGTAATTCTCACCCAAACTCCGCTCCCTAGCTCTACAGGTTCTTCTCTCTCGAGCTGCACATGACACCAGAAATGATCAACGCTGACAGGTCAGTCATCATTGTGCCTAGCTCTCCCTCACTCCCCTGTCATCCAGAGACCGGCTTCGTGTTGTGACAGCGTAAATTACATCAGTCACTGCACTGGGGCGGACACACGCTTGTGCACTCATCCGGTACGTACAAAATACACTCTGCACACTTACAATGTAATACGGACTCTGTCTTAACAGCTCTCTTTCTTTCTCTTTTTCTCTCGCTGACGCACACACACATACACACTGTTAGTCACAGGCTCAGCACCATATGTTGACCTCCCTTACACATGAGGTGTGCCAGCCCCGGAGGGAGATAAATTACACACTAATATTACTGTGCACTGACATGCTTCTCTGGGAGACAGATGTGTACTTGAGAGAATCTTTAAACAACACTTTGCAGATTATCCACGTCCTGCTCCTAAATAATAAAATCGTTTAATTAACTTAATTAAATCGAGGAAAACATTTCTCAGCGCAATTAAATTAAGCCTTGTCAACTAAAAAATTGCTTACTGGATGGATTTGGTTTGGTCTTGTATGAACATTAATGTAGTTATTCCTACTGGACGCAGTGAAAACAAGGAAGAGCATGCAGGATTCAGACTCAGGTCGCATACACATACACTACAACGCAACATCGGACACATGCAATGCTTTCCAATTTATGCCTCGCTGACATTACAAGCGACACACAGCGACAAAGTTACATACAATCGTATAAATTTTAATGGAAAGCTGCCAGATTTCCGGCAACATGAGCAATAGTGAACGCTGGCGACCGGATGGGGCGTGTCCAGCATTTCGGCAAACCTTCAACTTTATTCAAATGATGAGCGACTTTTGAGAGGGACTACCAATGGGAGTGAAGCATGGGGTTTATGTCATCCATCTTTCGTTAGTTACTGAAGTGGACAGTTACTCATTTGTTTATGAGTTGTGACTACAACATTATTAAAAGAGGCGGGTAACACACAGCGACAAAATCACCCGTAATTAGAATGCAGCCTAAGTCTTTCTGTTTCCAATTAAATTCTGTGTTTAACCCCTTAAAATTCCCGAAAAAGGCAAAAAAATTCCTAAAAAGGACACAAATTGTACCTGCTGTGTTGATTGTATCGTAAAACGGTTTACATCATTCGAATCACAAGAATTCCAGGGGGTAATTTTTAGCTTTTGTTTTTAAATTGTTCTATTTGATGAAGTTTTCTGTCAAATAATGCAGTGTCCCTCCCACAGTACACTGTAATTGTAAGGGGTTTTAACTCCTGGGTACTTGCATAAGAACATGCATTAAATACACTGTATATCTTTTTGACATGTGTGTGGTCTGGGGTAGGTTTAGTGTTAAAGGGATGGTTCACCCAAAAATAAAATGTTGCTGTTTATTTACTCACCCTCGGGCCATCCAATATGTTGCTGACATTTTTTTCAGTAGGACAATGAAGAATATATTTTGCTCTTTGATTCACATAATGCAAGTCAATGGTTTCCGCCAATTTGATAGTTAAAAAACAGATATATTCAATACAAAAGTAATCCCCACGACTCCTGCTGACATATTGGTGACATATTGACGTCTTGTAAAGCCAATTGATTGGATTTCGCAAGAAAGTGAACGTGAGGATAAGCACAATGTACCAACAGGTATGAACAATTTCACATTGTATACATTATTTATTATGTACGCACATGGTAGTTAAGTAAGGAATAATTGACGACGGGCCATTATAAGAAAATAATGCACACCCAAGGTTACACTACATGTGTGCATTATTTTCAAATAATTTAAAGTACCTGAGTCAATTATTCCTCTTATACCACGGTTACCACAAACATTGCTCGGGTGCCTATTTTTAAGACATTTGACAAGTTAGGTGTGTGGTTATCAGAAATTAATGCATCATACCCACGGAACATTTCTCAGCCAATCAGAATACAGCATTCAACAGACCTGTGGTATAAAGACACTTATGTTTTAAAGAGCAACTATTGTCCGATTCACGTTTTTAAATTTCCTTTGGTATGTTAGTGTGTATTAAAACATGTTAAAGGTATTGCAGAGGATTTTTTCTTTTTCCGGGTGGATCATCAAGACTATTGGTCCTCCTAGTTGTCAATCAGGAGTGTTGTACATATACGGATTGTAGGCAACAGCTTACATCCTGGAATTGGTGATGTAGACAAGACCAACATTATCATAATTCCTCCCGCTTCGGACTTACAGCCTGTAAATTAACTCCTGTTAACAACCAAATCTTTCAAACATGGTAAGGAGCATCACGTTTCCGGTTGACGTCAGAGGTATTAAGGCCAATCACAACATACAGATTAGCTGGACAATCAGGGACACAGAGCTTTTAAAATCCGTGCTTTTAGGAAGAGAGTGTAATCTACAAAAATGTACGGTATGTGGAAAATAATGTGTTTTTAACCATAAACCACGTGAACACATTCTATTATACCAAATACACTAAATAACATTGTTTTTTAGTAATGAAGGTGCTCTTTAAAATTACCACCTGAGCAATGTCTGTGGTAACCATGGCATAAGTGGAATGATTATTGTGCAAAATAATGTGCATTATTTTTGAATAATTTAATGTCCCGTTGTCAATTATTCCTTACTTAATATAAAGTGCGAACAAATCAAGAAATAACCATATTTTAATTTCATAAAGTAATAAATATTAATAGAGAGCATTAGTTTTCCAATTTGCCTTTATTAGTCTGAATCTGGATTAGCACAGAAGTTATTCATGTATGAAAATGGTTTTCATAAACAACTGTTTTATTGATTGCATTAATACCGTGACAGGAATTGTGTTTCTTTTACTCATTTCAATTACCTTACATGAACAAGTGGCAAAAATTCATCTTTGTGCGAATTCACTCTGCTACGCACAGGCCTATTTCATCCATCCGGGCTGAGTGGATGTTTGAATGTCAAAGCCCTCATTCTCTCAAGGCCTGACTAATCATACAGAGTGAGAACTTGTCTTTTACCTTCTCTCCGAGCGTTCTGATTTTGTCCTTGACATTCAAACTTCCAGTCAGTCAGCAGCGTATGGCAGGAGATCCGCACAGGAATGCCGCTTGGGTACGGAGGGTGCATGAGCGAAGATCGGCCAAAGAATTGTGTTAATGTTTATGCGTGTCTGTGACAATTTCAGTTTGGATACTCTGAAGCTATTACAAAGCATTAAGTGATACTCTGTCAAGCAGGGCTTAACTGCTGTCTAGGTAATTACCGCAGTGCTCTGAGAAAATAAAATGATATTGTATTGTGAGTCGCTAGTCCATTTTGTAATACAAAAACCATCATAGAAAGAAATGCCTTTGATGTCACTAAATTACTGTAATGCTAGTACAGTCGATACCTCGCACCAGCATAGAAAACCATGATATGATTCATGTTAGATTCAAACTTGCACATCCAAAGCAAAGATCTCTTTCTGTTGGTGTTGACAAACATTCAACAGAGTCCATACCAAATCAATAACTACAGAGGAAAATCATACGTAGATTAATCACAGTTTTCGTTCAACCCGACCCCAGCCTTCACCTGATTGGACAATAGGAATAGCTGCTACTCCAGCTAAAAACATCCACCAAGAAGTGGACAGAGAATTAAGAGAAAGTACTAATTTAAGCTTCATGATGAAAAGATCAAACCTTGGGTCCCGTCATCTAATTCAAGCCGTGGCAACAGTCCGAAAAAGAAACCAAAGTGATATTTGTTCTTAAGTGGTTGTTTTAAAATGTTACGGCTCTCAGCGGCCTTCACAAACAGCAAACATCCATTAGTATAATGCTAAAAAATGCATGAGTTGTCCCACAAGGATGATTCCCACAGAATTGAAGAGGCCATTGTATAGACACTTTCTATAGCAGCAAAAGTGAGGGTGAAATACAGGAATGTAAGTTTAATTGGTAAGAGAGAAAATAAATCTTACGATAACCAGATATTGGACAGCCAAAGAAATGAAGGCCAGTGTGGTAAAAGAAGAGCACATTATTAAAAATAAAAGATATCAGGTTGATGCCTATCTATAAACAACAGTGTTTAGTTTGTAACTAATGAACTGATAAAACAAATCACATCGATATCAACCACTCCCTTATCGTAATTTGGAAAGAAACACCAGGGAAAGCTTTGCAAGCACACACATTTCTTAACCAGAAGCTAAGGGCCATGTCGCCATCCTATTTATAGCCAGCTAAGAAATAATTCAAAGGAATCAGAGTGAGGATCTCTTAAATCTTCCCTGTCACACACTAACGCGGAGTGAAAAAAGTACGTCTCTTTTACTGTTTCAAAAGCCAGCTGTATGGGACTGTGAAGGGAACTGTACCTCTGGAAAGGTGTTAGATGTGTCATGATTGAAGATTAGTGACAGGTATCTGTAGCACAGACAAACAACAAGCACAATATTGCTTCCAATTTAAAACCGGGGAAACATAAAATTGAAGCAATTCTTGGAGAGACCTTGCATCATTTCAGTTTTATGTGAATGTAGATACATTGAGGCTGAATTGAATGTGAAAGATATAAAAATAAGTAAAAAAATTAACAACAGAAATTAAAGAAACTATCTGAACTTGACTGACAACATGCTGGATCATTTAAGATCTGAAGGCTGAGTCAGATGCCTTCAAAACCTTCTTGTAGGCTACAACTCATTAAAGTGACTTCTGTCATTTCATTTGTATAGAGTTTAATTAAAAATAAGTGAATAAACATAAACCATAGCTAATAAAAGAAGCATATCTAACTTATGTGAGACAACCTATCATTTGTAGACGAAAAGGCTCACTTCAAAACCTTATTGTTCAACTCATTAAAGTGAGAACCGTGATTAATGCATGAACACGATATTGAATGGGGCATTATTGCGATACTGTTAAACAGGACATGTAACGTTAACTGCCAACAAATGATGATGTCCATTTCGCGTTTACTTCGTAACTCATTTCTCACCCTCTCAGCACTTCCTCAGCTCTTTATAGCTCGAAATTACTCTTCAAAACAGCCTATTGTTACTCTTTCTGCGGAAATAACTAAGAAAACACGTACGTGAGCACGCGCAACACTTACCTCAACAATCTTCATGTTCCGCCTGTGAGCTCCGCTTCGTTTGGGCTGAACTCAACGGTTTAAATTTCAACACTGAGTTGAATGTACCGAAACATAGCACAAAAATATAATGAAGTTCGTTATAAAAACGCCAATCTGCCGTCGGAATCCCGTGTGGTTGAACTTTAACGCGTTTGGCACCGGTGTTTGCTGTTTGGTGGAAGGTAGCGCTGAGCTCGCGGTGTTGGGCGTGCGCATCTCGTGCGTCTGTCCTCGCGCTCTCTCAGGGGACAGTGATGCTGCTGCTGATATTGCCAGGCAACAGCTACTACAATAACCTCACGAAGTTTAACAAACGCTATCATTTAGTAAAGTTAAGTCGCGTTTTTACATAGACATGCAGTGGGGGATTAAGTAACGTCTTTAAATGTTCTAATAACACGTTAATATAACTTTCCTGTCATTTAAAGAATATTGGCGCATTGCTCCTATAAACCTATTTTCATGTACGTTAATTTTTTTTATCCCCAACATGAAAAAAATACTACAGTAGGCTATATTATAAACTATTACACTATCAAATTATAATAATGTTTATGTCAAAAAAATAACTTTATTTATATTCATAAAACATTATATTCAATTTGTTAATATCAGTAACGAAATGTATAAAAAAAAATGTTACCCATAATAATTTTGGTTTTTAATTTCAGTCACAGGAGCACCGATACCAAAAACTACCACAGTAAATAAATTTACATATTTACATTTATGTATTTGGAAGATACTTTTAGCTATCCATCAGTATGTTTCCTGGATCGAACCCACAAAGTTTTGTGCTGCTAATGCAATGTTTTACCACAGGAGATACCAATGTACATTAGTATGCATAAGTTATCATTCAGTTCCATCATCTGAAACTACCACAGTAATTTTTTTGCAACTTCCAATGAATGCAAATCAAAAAAATATAAATACTTGTATTCTCATGAATTCTTCTGCACTTGCTTATTGAGTCATGCTGTAGAGGAATCTATAAATAAATACACTATCCATAAATATACATGCACTGATACTCTCAGGGGAGAGTCGGATATTAAAGGAACATTGGGAAATTATGATTAACTGAGAATGATGCGGTTGCCAAGGTGTGGGAAGGCACAGCAAACCCAATACATCGGCTTTCACTTTCTCATTATATTCAGGTATGTAACACAATGCTGATTTACCTTCCCGCTGTCTATCAAATTTTATTTATGACATTATTTTGTCTATTGACTGCAGCAACTCTGAAACAATAGACTTCTACTGCCAAATAGATTAAATGATGTACTGTGGGCAGTTACACTGCTTTATCTTGAAGGCACATATTGATTACTTTATAAATTATTGTCAGCTTACTTCATTTAATTTCTTTACTGTCACCATGAGGTGCAGCCTGCTTTACCTTAAAGCTATTTATATTGCACATCTCTGCCCACAAGATAACCAATTGGTTTTTTATTCACTGCAGAAATAGACAAAGAATATTGATTTTATGATTCAGATTCAATCCTCAGCACTGAAATCTATGAAGTGAAAGCCAGTATGGGATATTCTCTTCAAGGCTTTTGGGCTATGACACGTGCTGTCCAAGAGGAAAATAAGGTCAAGGGTTACCATTACTCGAGGAAACGTTATATGAATTTCCCGCATTCAAACCTCAAGGTTGAAAACACATTTTAAAACTTACTTAGACTACAACAGTTGTCCAATTTGTCAAGTGCATCCTTGTGCATTGTGGTGATTCTGCAGCAACATGTTTTCACAATGATTTTAAAATTGATGTGGTGAATCCATTCATTGTTCCTAACAACTTCATAAAAACACAGTATATATGTTGCTTGTGCATTATCTGCAAAAAATTGTAAAATGCATAACTGAAAATCTCTAATATCAGCAATAACATCACTAGATTTGTAAACGAAAAGATACAAGAGGCTGTGCGGTATTGTGGATAAGTCACGACAGAAGGGCGTTGTTGGGCACAATGCAAAGTAGAGGTCCTGCAAACCCCTTTAGGCATGACTTAAAGGGACATTCCACTTTTTTGAAAATATTCTCATTTTCTAGCTCCTCAGAGTTAAACAATTGATTCTTACCGTTTTAAAAACCATTCAGCTGATTTCCGGGTCTGGCGCTAACACTTTTAGCATAGCTTAGCACAATCCATTGAATCTGATTAGACCATTAGCATCGCGCTAAAAATAACCAAAGAGTTTTGATATTTTTATTTAAAACTTGCCTCTTCTGTAGTTACATCGTGTACTAAGACTGAAAGAAAATTAAAAGTTGAGATTTTCTAGGCATATATGGTTAGGAACTATACTTTCATTCTGGCGTAATAATCAGTGACTTTGCTGCTGTAACATGGCTGCAGCAGGTGCAATGATATTACGCACTGCCTTAAAATAGTTCCCTTGGTTACTTTCAATGGCAGGGGACTATTTTCGGGCAGTGCATAATATCACTACACCTGCTGCAGCCATGTTACAGCAACAAAGTCCTTGTTGCCTTATGCTAATGGTCTAATAAGATTCAATGGATTGTGCTAAGCTAGGCTAAAAGTGTTAGCGCCAGACCCGGGGATCAGCTAAATTGATTCCAAAACAGTAAGAATCAAATGTTTAACTCTAGGGGAGCTGGAAAATTAGCATATTTTCAAAAAAAAGTGGAATGTCCCTTTAATATGATACAGCATTAGTCTTGAGTACATTATTGCTTTTATAAAATACCACACAATACAAATTTAAAAACATAGAAAAATGCATCAACGCAATTTTCATGAAGTGAAATCACTAAAAGCTGCGTTTATGTTTATGTTTCGTTTAAGTCACACTAAACTTTGAGTATGCGAATATTGACCAATCAGAATCATGGACTGAAACAATAACAATAGTTCCTTTGCTTGTTCCTTATGAAACCACCAAACAGTATTAGTTGTTATATTTTAATAAATGTTTTCAGGATTGTTATTAGCCTTTGCATAATACTGTTCAGATTTTACATTTCAGATGGCAGATTTATTTGCAATGTTGTTTCATATGAAATCTGAGATTTTAATCTCAAATGGTATTTCAGTGTCAAACCAAAACAACTGAGAAGTTTCCTTTAGCTCACTAATGGAGCTCTTACAAAGAGATCAAATAGCAGTTCAGTCAACGATGAGGTTTGTGGATAAAAGGGATGATGTCACCCACTGCCCTGCCTGTGTGATTGGCCGTAAGTAAATCTCAAGCAGGAAATGCAGCATGCTATCTCGTAAATCAAATGCGATGATACATTCAAATGGCCTGCCTTATGAGAGCAGTTTATTCTGGGGCAAACAGCTATGAGAAATGCACTACAATAGTATATATTATAATATATTGCCCATAACTGCTTAATTTAGATTAAACTGCTTTCAAAAATGTAAAGGGGTGCAGCGGAATCAAATTTGCTGGAAGAAACAAATTTAGCAGACCATTATACTGTAGTTATCGTTCCATCGGGTTGTTAGACAGATACTTCATATAAACATTTCAGACATTACTTCAGATCAGAATAGTTAGTGGATGTCTCTTTGTCTGCTGGACTAAGATGTTCCTCACAGGTTTACAGACGGGTCACCTGAAGACCTCTCAGTGTACCTCTCACAGACCTGGAACATTTTGTGAGACACATCCAGAAACAAAAACTTCTAAGATCTTCAGACACAAAAAAAACAAAATGAATAGTTTTTCTCCAAGGATGGTTTTCTTCATCTAACTCGATTTAGACGGCTGCCTCGGCCTTCTAAATTTAGATGAAGAAAGTGAGTCAGCTCGGAGAAAGTCAATATTAATGGAGATTCATTGGAGAGAGAAAAAGAAGATGTATTCTCATGGGATTCCAGTCTGTGATACCACCTGGCCCCACAGGCCCCGAGGTAGCAGCTTTGCACAATGTAGCGATCCTGCCTTATGTCGCATTATGCACACTGCTGCCCTCTGCTGTCTGACACTAACATCTCATGCACCTATGTATTTACTTTATTCAAAAGTATCATGCAACTGGATCGACATCCAAGAGAAGCTGCTGTTACATTCCTCCACCTCTAGCGGGCGCTCTGACCCACAACATTCTTAAGGCAAACTGTTCAAAAAAGCATTAATGCTCAGACAAGCTGCAGGTTCTCACACCAGACCAAGAGCAATCAGATCGCTTGCGACATGGGAAAAGACTACTATCAGCAGTACGTTTTGCAATTACACTGAAATGTAATCTGTTTCATAGGGCAACTGAGTCCCTTAACACATTAGTGAAGCAAGATATTGTTTGTGCGGGTCCGTTCGGTAAAGACCATTCGGCCCATGTTCTCTGCATGGCTGGGCCGTAAACTCATATTACATTTATTATCAAGGCACTATTTAACTAATATTGCTCACACACAAAAATCCTCCAGTAAACTTTGACCCATCACAAAGAGTGCAATGAGGGAATATTGTATAACCAACATCATAACACAGATGTGCTGATAGATAATTATATCTTATAATAATTTTTTTAGCCTAGACACTGGCCCTATATTTCTATGGCCCTGTCTCAATCCGAAGGCTGCAGCCTCCAAAGGTCGCATTTGCAGGCTGCATACGTCATCAAGACAGTCTTATCTCAGAATATTAACAATTATAAAGCTGACTATTATTCTTAGTTAAACATAAATTGTTGTAATATTCTTATGACTTGTGAATGTAATGCTCAGTTAACTTAAATAAACCAGACTTGATGACGTATGCAGCCTGCATATGCGACATCCGGAGGTTGCAGCCTACAGATTGAGAAACGGCCAAAGTGTATGACCAGGCTCTCTGATGTTGCTAGTTGACCATTGAATTCCTGCTGGTTTAGCTAGTTAAAAAGCCAGTTAAAGCTACACTGTGTAGGATTTACTCCCATCTAGCGGTGAAATTCTATATGACACCTACCTGAATATTACTTTCTAGCCCCCCACCTCCATTTCGGAGCGCGTTATAACTTGTACGGTGGCCGTGTTATGCCAAGGTTAACATGGCTTCCAGTACAAAGCAAAAGCAATGAACAAATAAAGATCACGTCCTTTGCCTGTGATCTGTCTTAGCACACAGATTTATGTTAAACATAGAAAAAGTCTGATTTTCATGATATGTCTGCTTTAAATCACATACAACAAGCAACCATAAACGTAGCTTAGACACTCGTTTTTCATCGATGTGAGGAAAAATATCCCAGGGGCTGTTACACTTGGTATTAAGATGTAATTTCGTCAATCGGAATTTGGAACACAAGTGGACGAGAGGGACATATCACGTTTACACTTGGTATTTAAATCCGTCTCTTTTGTCCACTTTCGACCGCTTCTCTCCAGATTACTGATAGGATGGTCTGTGGACAAGTCCCTCTCCTGTCATTTAAACATGAGCGGGAGTAATGACGGGTTTAAATGGACGCGAACTAATATTATGTCAGAGTCCACTGCTTGTGTTGTAAGTAAACATGTTACACAATGTTTTGTCCATGTAACATTATATGTAAGAGCTTTCTCTGATATTGCTGAAATAAGATCGCGCAACTTTCACACGCCTGTAAAATTAAGCGAACGAAAGACACACAGATCAGCCGCTTTAGTTTTATCAATGAAAGGCTAAAAATAGCGCTGTACAACGTGTGTTCGTGCTAGAGGTCAAAAAAGAGATAAAACATTGATCTCAGTACCTCAAATTACATAAATGGGCGGAGAGACGGCGTATGGCTGTTCGAACACATTAAACCACATGCGTGTTTGCACTAACAAGTTTTATGCATAATCATGCTATAGTTGGCCAAGGAACTATAAAACTTCGAGTTTACACCATAGAGTTATAGATTTAAACGAATATGCTGAATTACCTGTGGAGAAGATAGAAAGTAGGCAACTTTGGCGTCCCTTGAGCCTCATGGTCTTGGAAAACTAACATTACTCCAATATTGACTTTGGTCTTGTTGTTTTTCCTGTCACGTTGTCGTTTTAAATCTCTTTTTCGCTTTCTTGGCGACTTGTTTTAATGTCCTCGAGAATAGGTCTTCAACAGGCTTTCAAATCAAAGCATTAGATCGCGGGTTTATCACGGTGTGCGGCTGTTGTTCAATCCGAAGGCTCTCAGTCTACGCAGGTCGCAAATGCAGATTGCATACGTCATCAAGCCTGGTTTATTTAAGTTAACTGAGCATTACATTCAAAAGTCATAAGCATATTACAACAATTTACAATTAACTTAGAATAATTGTCAGCTTTATATCCGTCTTGGTGACGGATATCGCCTACACATGCAACCTCAGGATGCTTTGCGGGCAAAGTGAGTGTAGTCTGAAAGCGCGAAAGGGCGGAGCTTGAATTTCAGGAATGTCCCTCGTCGGCGAATGTATTTCAAAGATGAAGGCACAACATGCATTCAGCCAGTCGAGCGACTCGACCGTTTGTATTCTTACGAGAATACTTTGATTAGTAGGTGGAAGAAATTACACATGAATGAGCACATATTTTTGAAAGAACACATGGGTTTTTGCTAAGAATTAACTCAAAAAACTTCACAGTGGAGCTTTAAGTAATTACTGTAACACACAGCATCCCATGCTGGCGGACAGCATCCACAACACAACATTTGCTGGTGGCAAGCTGTGCACGTCCTATCAACAGGAGACTACTGGCAAATCTTTGACACTAAAGCACTTAATAAGCGCTTTAAGCATTCAGGCAATTTTACCAAATTATGCACAGAGAGGGTTTTTTTTCTGCTTTTAATGAACCTGAAACATGTTCAAAAATAGGAATAAGAAATGTACTGCAACCACATTCCCCTCAGGGAATAACAGACTAAAGGGTAAATCCTGCATAATTGACAGATGTCACCTCTTTGGGTCCAGTCAATGCAAATGTGCCACACGCTGGAAATCTGCAGTTGACAGGTGGTAACAGTCAGGGACAGGAGATACCGGAAATTTGGTGACACTGTCAGGGTTCGCCTGGCAATTGTCAGCCTGCAGAGCACTTGTGTAATGTGGCTATATGTTTCAATGCAGTCAGACCGCTCATCAATGTCCCACCTGTAAAAACACATACAAGAATAGATTCAACATTATACTGAATGTTGAGGAATGAGGAACTGGTATATGTTTCTTGCTATTTAAAGGGTTAGTACATCCAAAAATGAAAATAATGTCATTAATGACTCAACCTCATGTCGTTCCAAACTCCTAAGATCTCCGTTCATTTTCAGAACACAGTTTAAGATGTTTTATATTTAGTTCGAGAGCTTGTTGACCCTTCATTGAAAATCTATGTACGGTATACTGTCCATGTCCAGAAAGGTAATAAAAACATCAACAAAGTAGTCCATGTGACATCAGTGGGTCAGTTAGAATGTGTTGAGGCATCGAAAATATATTTTGGTCCAAAATTAAAAACAATTACGACTATATTTAGCATTGTCTTCACTTCCGCGTCTGTTGGGAAGTGACTAAAGTCATGTGACTGCAGTGACGACGTGGCTGACGTGTTATCTGGTGCGCCCCAGCTGTTTTTTTTGTGCGCCTGGGCTTCGTTTACAGTCTGAGGAAGACGCCCGCTGTAAGTTTGAAAAAAAAACTTTGCAAACATGTCTAAGAATAACACGTCATCCGCGTCACCTTCATAGGCACTGGTTTAAATTCTTCATTACACACGAGTTGCAAAGGCACAGCCAAATACGCTTTTCACATCAAACTAAAAAAAATTAACTATGCTTAGTCATCATCACCTTATATAAAATTTTCTTTTTCTATAAATATGAATTTTACATACTAGAATGTGTACTTCTCCCTTTGGCCACAGGGGGCGCTTTATATTCATGTGACGATTGTTTCTATCGACTTGAATTCACTTCAAAGCTGTAACTTTTCATCAATTTAATCAGGAATATGTTTAAACTATTACCCCCCCCAATTTTTTCTTAAAGCTTTCAGCCCCTAAGTTTATCAGTGAAAGCAAACATCTCAAAATCTGTAAATATGACACCAACTGTACCGACAGCAATTTGCTTTGTTTTTCAGGCTCACCTCCAGGTGTGTTGTAATGAGGATGCTGTGGGTTTGAATGCTTTTCTACAGGGAGAATGAATTCGCTGTGCACTCCAGGGTTTTGCTGTCGTAAGATCATCTATTTTTGGCAATAGAAAAAAATTGCAGCTTTAATTTGTGTGTAGAGATTTTTCATTTTAATGAGTTAAATCCTGGAAAATACAAAGAGATGAAGAGATCTAAAACAAGATTTTAAGATAAATATAATCATTAGGCTATAAGTGGCAGTCTGTGCATTGCCTTCTGTAGTCCTATTTGAATTAATCTATCTGGTAATACCATCATTATGACATCACGGCAATAGAAACACAGCAACCGTTAAATTGCTAAAAAATCTGTGAAAACGTATCTCAAACAGTTGCACACGGGTACAAACCCTTTACAGAAAACATGTTGTTTAACTCGTAAACCATAGCAAAATGTTATGCACCGATTTGAACTAAAACGTGCCCCAGAATACAATGGAAGTTCACCTGCATGTTACGGCTCTCCTGATTTTGCCAAGTGGTTGATGTCCTCAGGCCAACATTATGTTGACCCTGGGACAACATTTCAATCAACCAATCAGATTTCAGTAATAAGATTATAGTTTGTTCTAAGTTTAAGTTTACAACCAAGATTAGCTGTTTGTCGACCATTGTTTTTTACTTATCATGTACCTCTGATTTTAGGGTTTGGTTATGGTTAGGTTGGGGTTTGGGATGGGTTTAGGTTTTATTTAGAAAAATGTTGTCCTGAGGTCAACACAATATTTTGCCCTGAGGACATCAACCACTTGGCAAAATCAGTTCGAGCTGCATGTTACAATCCGACATAAGCTGCCATCTGTAGGCTACAAACCCCCAACTGTCAATCACTCAGGTAATCACAGCCCTGTTTCTGTAACAAAAATAAATCGTCTGACTGCCAATTTATGGTACTATTATTAAAAACTTGACCATGTTAACAATGTAAACAAAACAATACTCACAATATGCAAATGCATTTTTATCTGTCAATCACAGAACTCCACAGTCTCCTCAGCTGCTTAATTTGTATCCTTCATAACTTCATACCATGGTCTCAATCCCCAGATTGAAAATGTGATTGTTATTGAACAAAATTGCCCAGCCTTTATTAAGAGGCATCTATTACTGTTGAGAACCCAGTTTGTGCCAACACTCTTTACCATCCAATTCGCCTTCGCTGGCTCTCCTGCCACAATTACATGCTACAGTGACTTTAAGGACCCCGAAAGGGCAGCAAAGGCATTCTCAAGACACCTCTGTGCGCTACACTGTTTGTAATGTTGTTTCAAAACAAATCATTACCCTGGGCAACTCTGAACTGAAGGAACTGTGTGGGCAACATGGAATTGTACAATAATCATTTTTCAATACAACATAGTTAAAGTAGAGCAAGTTTAAGTAGATGCTGGCCCATGATTTTATTGTGACAAATGGGATGTTGTGTTCATTACCGGTTTAAAAGTATCCAACTTTTTTTATGTTGTATTATAATATTTTACATAAGATAAATTAAGTTATAATAGATTGATACTGTACTTGTGCGTCGATTTGATAGACAGACTTTGTTCAAGTTGTTGTTGACTACTGTTAAAAACATCTATTATTTAATACAAAACATTCCTAATTTCTTCAAATTATATTAGTAAGATACATGCGCTGTCAGGAAAAATGGTCAAAAAATGCACCTCTGAGGTACTAATATGCACTTTACCAATATTTATCTATTGAGGTACCAATATGCAGTCTTTGGTACTAATGTGTACCTTTGAGGTCCTAATATGCACTCTTCTTTGGTACCAATATTTATCTATTGAGGTACCAATATGCAGTCTTTAATGTGTACCTTTGAGGTACTAATATGCACTCTTCTTTGGTACCATGCACCTCTGAGATACCAATATGCACCTCTGAGGTACCAATGTGTACCTTTAAGTAGGGGTGGGACGGTTGTCATGACCACCGCACCACCGCGGTGGTGCAATGCCACCGCAGTGGTGAAGTGCCACTGGCGGTTGTGTGACGTCACATATCAGGTGAATGATTAAACAAAATAATAAGTAAAAATTGCAGTTTTTTTTTACACGTGAAATAATAATAACAAAAGTTGTACAGTAATTTAAAGCCTAAGATACAAATTTATAACATTGTTTTATGTTAATACACAAATCTCCGCTACATTACCATGTATGGCGTTTCCACTAAACTGGTGGATTTTAGCATAACTCAGCACGTTGGAGTTTAGCCACCATGTCACTGTGTTGTGCGCCTGCTTTAGTTTCTTTTGGTCTCTAGTGACAGTGATACATACACATCACGTTTGTCTTTTGTTGTGAAATAAAAATTTTACCAGGTTAAAGTCGCGCGCATCAGGAAGCGCATTTAGTGAAACTTTATTTTCTTTCACCATTTAAACCACCCTAACCCCCCCATGGACCCCACCACCGCAACACCGGCGGTTGTTGTTGATGGTTCCACCGCGGTGGTAAAAATTTGCCACCGTCACAGCCCTACCTTTAAGGTACTAATATGCACTTTTTGGTACCAATACCTTTGATGTTCTAAAATGCACTCTTTGGTACAGATATGTGCCTCTGATGTACCAATATGCACCTTTGAGGTACTAATATGCACCTCTGATGTACAAATATGCACCTTTTAGGTACTAATATGCGCTTTTTGGTACCAATATGCACCTCTGATGTACCAACATGCACCTTTGAGGTACTAATATGCACCTCTGATGTACCAATATCACCTTTGAGGTACTAATATGCACCTCTGATGTACCAATATCACCTTTGAGGTACTAATATGCACCTGTGATGTACCAATATCACCTTTGAGGTAATAATATTCACCTCTCTTATGTACCAATATCACCTTTGAGGTACCAATATGCACCTCTGATGTACCAACATGCACCTCTGATGTACTAATATGCACCTCTGATGTACCAATATCACCTTTGAGGTACTAATATGCACCTGTGATGTACCAATATCACCTTTGAGGTAATAATATTCACCTCTCTTATGTACCAATATCACCTTTGAGGTACCAATATGCACCTCTGATGTACCAACATGCACCTCTGATGTACTAATATGCACCTCTGATGTACCAATATCACCTTTGAGGTACTAATATGCACCTCTGATGTACCAATATCACCTTTGAGGTACTAATATGCACTTCTGATGTACCAATATCACCTTTGAGGTACTAATATGTACCTCTGATGTACCAATATCACCTTTGAGGTACTAATATGCACCTCTGATGTACCAATATCACCTTTGAGGTACTAATATGCACCTCTGATGTACCAATATCACCTTTGAGGTACTAATATGCACCTCTGATGTACCAATATCACCTTTGAGGTACCAATATGCACCTCTGATGTACCAACATGCACCTCTGATGTACTAATATGCACCTCTGATGTACCAATATCACCTTTGAGGTACTAATATGCACCTCTGATGTACCAATATCACCTTTGAGGTACTAATATGCACTTCTGATGTACTAATATGCACCTTTGAGGTACTAATATGCACCTCTGATGTACCAATATCACCTTTGAGGTACTAATATGCACCTCTGATGTACCAATATCACCTTTGAGGTACTAATATGCACCTCTGATGTACCAATATCACCTTTGAGGTACTAATATGCACTTCTGATGTACCAATATCACCTTTGAGGTACTAATATGTACCTCTGATGTACCAATATCACCTTTGAGGTACTAATATGTACCTCTGATGTACCAATATCACCTTTGAGGTACTAATATGCACCTCTGATGTACCAATATCACCTTTGAGGTACTAATATGCACCTCTGATGTACCAATATCACCTTTGAGGTACTAATATGCACCTCTGATGTACCAATATCACCTTTGAGGTACCAATATGCACCTCTGATGTACCAACATGCACCTCTGATGTACTAATATGCACCTCTGATGTACCAATATCACCTTTGAGGTACTAATATGCACCTCTGATGTACCAATATCACCTTTGAGGTACTAATATGCACTTCTGATGTACTAATATGCACCTTTGAGGTACTAATATGCACCTCTGATGTACCAATATCACCTTTGAGGTACTAATATGCACCTCTGATGTACCATTATCACCTTTGAGGTACTAATATGCACCTCTGATGTACCAATATCACCTTTGAGGTACTAATATGCACTTCTGATGTACTAATATTCACCTTTGAGGTACTAATATGCACCTCTGATGTACCAATACCACCTTTGAGGTACTAATATGCACCTCTGATGTACCAATATCACCTTTGAGGTACTAATATGCACCTTTGAGGTACTAATATGCACCTCTGATGTACCAATATCACCTTTGAGGTACTAATATGCACCTCTGATGTACCAATATCACCTTTGAGGTACTAATATGCACCTCTGATGTACCAATATCACCTTTGAGGTACTAATATGCACCTCTGATGTACCAATATCACCTTTGAGGTACTAATATGCACCTCTGATGTACCAATATCACCTTTGAGGTACTAATATGCACCTCTGATGTACCAATATCACCTTTGAGGTACTAATATGCACTTCTGATGTACTAATATTCAACTTTGATGTACTAATATTCAACTTTGAGGTACTAATATGCACCTCTGATGTACCAATATCACCTTTGAGGTACTAATATGCACCTCTGATGTACCAATATCACCTTTGAGGTACTAATATGCACCTCTGATGTACCAATATCACCTTTGAGGTACTAATATGCACTTCTGATGTACTAATATTCAACTTTGATGTACTAATATTCAACTTTGAGGTACTAATATGCACCTCTGATGTACCAATATCACCTTTGAGGTACCAATATGCACCTCTGATGTACCAACATGCACCTCTGATGTACTAATATGCACCTCTGATGTACCAATATCACCTTTGAGGTACTAATATGCACCTCTGATGTACCAATATCACCTTTGAGGTACTAATATGCACTTCTGATGTACTAATATGCACCTTTGAGGTACTAATATGCACCTCTGATGTACCAATATCACCTTTGAGGTACTAATATGCACCTCTGATGTACCAATATCACCTTTGAGGTACTAATATGCACCTCCGATGTACCAATATCACCTTTGAGGTACTAATATGCACTTCTGATGTACTAATATTCACCTTTGAGGTACTAATATGCACCTCTGATGTACCAATACCACCTTTGAGGTACTAATATGCACCTCTGATGTACCAATATCACCTTTGAGGTACTAATATGCACCTTTGAGGTACTAATATGCACCTCTGATGTACCAATATCACCTTTGAGGTACTAATATGCACCTCTGATGTACCAATATCACCTTTGAGGTACTAATATGCACCTCTGATGTACCAATATCACCTTTGAGGTACTAATATGCACCTCTGATGTACCAATATCACCTTTGAGGTACTAATATGCACTTCTGATGTACTAATATTCAACTTTGATGTACTAATATTCAACTTTGAGGTACTAATATGCACCTCTGATGTACCAATATCACCTTTGAGGTACTAATATGCACCTCAGATGTACCAATATCACCTTTGAGGTACTAATATGCACCTCTGATGTACCAATATCACCTTTGAGGTACTAATATGCACCTCTGATGTACCAATATCACCTTTGAGGTAATAATATGCACTTCTGATGTACTAATATTCAACTTTGATGTACTAATATTCAACTTTGAGGTACTAATATGCACCTCTGATGTACCAATATCACCTTTGAGGTACTAATATGCACCTCTGATGTACCAATATCACCTTTGAGGTACCAATATGCACCTCTGATGTACCAACATGCACCTCTGATGTACTAATATGCACCTCTGATGTACCAATATCACCTTTGAGGTACTAATATGCACCTCTGATGTACCAATATCACCTTTGAGGTACTAATATGCACTTCTGATGTACTAATATGCACCTTTGAGGTACTAATATGCACCTCTGATGTACCAATATCACCTTTGAGGTACTAATATGCACCTCTGATGTACCAATATCACCTTTGAGGTACTAATATGCACCTCTGATGTACCAATATCACCTTTGAGGTACTAATATGCACTTCTGATGTACTAATATTCACCTTTGAGGTACTAATATGCACCTCTGATGTACCAATACCACCTTTGAGGTACTAATATGCACCTCTGATGTACCAATATCACCTTTGAGGTACTAATATGCACCTTTGAGGTACTAATATGCACCTCTGATGTACCAATATCACCTTTGAGGTACTAATATGCACCTCTGATGTACCAATATCACCTTTGAGGTACTAATATGCACCTCTGATGTACCAATATCACCTTTGAGGTACTAATATGCACCTCTGATGTACCAATATCACCTTTGAGGTACTAATATGCACCTCTGATGTACCAATATCACCTTTGAGGTACTAATATGCACTTCTGATGTACTTATATGCACCTCTGATGTACCAATATGCACCTTTTAGGTACTAATATGCACTTTTGTTACCAATATGGACCTCTGAGGAACTAATAGGCACTCTTTGGTACCAATATACCTCTGATGTTTCCAACATGCACCTCTGATGTACCAATATCACCTTTGAGGTACTCATATGCACCGCTGATGTACCAATATGCACCTCTGAGGTACTAATATGCACTTTTTGGTACCAATATGCACCTCTGAGGAACTAATAAACACTCTTTGGTACCGATATGCGCCTCTGATGTACCAATATGTGCCTCTGAGGTACTAATATGAACTATTTAGGTGTGAAGTTGTAATTGAATTAAATGAACACAGACAACGTTGTACAGTATGTGAACAATAATTGTATTTGTCCCCATTTTATTTCTCCTTGGGGATTGTAAGAGAAAGATCTGAAACAAAGTCAATACTTCATTCCAGAATCTTTAAAGCCATTGTTTATCCAGAGCTTAGACAGATCAATCTGAGCAAGATTGTCTAGAAATATCAGAGGATCATGCTCTTTCTACAAACCAGGAATAAACACATTAAACCATCATAAATCACCACCACTATAGTGATAATACAATTGCCCTTATACAGTATACATTTCCCTTTGCTCCATCACAGCAAAAACAAATGTTCAATCATGCAGACAAACCGCTTGCTAACACAGCAAATGCACCAAAGCATTGCTGAGATGACATCAGCTAGTAGTCTAGCATCTGTAGTCTGCATGTGTTTGCTGTCATTACCAGCTTGTCAAATATGCTTTACAAACACAAACAACATTACAGATATCCCTCCTCTGCGGGATATCTGGGCAGCTGCCAGCCCCTTCTAGCTATTTAAGCCTATAGAAAGGAATCACATAAAAAATGTGATAAGGCAACAAAAGTTTATTTGGTGGGAGACTGAAAACAATCCTAAAGTGATGGCTTAATTATGAAAAGAAACTAATAACAAAGTGCTGTAAATGAAGATGCTGATTGATATGGTAGGACAAAGAGTCAAGCAATTCTGTCAGTATTTTGGGAAGGGTAAAGAACTGTTTTAACAGTGACAATAGCAGAAAATGGGGAACAGTCTTATTAATATTACCAAATGTTGTGGTGTGTTGTAAGGGGGTCCCGCAAGTGTCCTCATTAGGGCCATTAATGTATCCAGGTGCTGCATTTTTTCACTCCGGATTGAATTTCCATGACTTTCAGTCTTTTATAGTTTCTAGAATAGGATTTTTTTAAATCATATATTGCACTCTAACAAAGCCATTTCAAAACAATTAAATATTTTAGACCCAAGCAGATCTTCACTAACAAGCAACAGAAACCACTAACAACACATAAGACCAATTAACTGAAAAACAACATGAATGCACATTAACAGCAGGCTAGCCAGTTATCTCGCTAAGATCGGAGAAACAATGAATTACTGGATATCTCAGCCTCCAAAAAAAAAACATTCTTAAACAGACCTGAATTTGTGCTTAACAAAATTAGGTTTGTGCAAGTTTTACGTTTAAAGACCTTAACGTGGGTTGTGCTGTGTAGTGAATAAGTTGACCTCTGGGTGCCCCTTTATACTGTGGGCAGAAAGGCACAGGGCTGTTAGTGAATAACTGAGGAATGTAAGTTGGGATTTCATCGAAATATGAAGTAAATCTGTTCAAAATTTTCAAAAAAAGAAAAAGCAACCAAATGTGAATTAGGTGCATTTCCATCAAGGTGTTAGAATGAATGACGGTGGTATTGGTAACCTAATAACCAACAGTAGATAAATGAAACAAGGCATGCTAAGAAATGGAGGCAGGACTGCGTTTAGTTACGATTTGCCACCTTATAAATTTACTAGCAGTGGGGCTTATAATTTGTGCCAAACTGAATGCTGTGCACAGAAAAAAAATAAAAAAATTTGATGCAGGCACTAGCAGCAAAGGCATTACAATGACGATGAGCCCCATATATGAGAAAGACAAGGTCAGTTGATACACCTAGACGATCAGTCACGTGGGTTTGACATTCGCTACGTCAGAATTTATTTGGCAAATGCGTTTCCATCTCCCATTATTCGCATTTACTCTTTTTCGAATAAATAAAGCCACTTCACGCGAGCGTAAAAAACTTTTTATTATTTTTCAAAAACCACCTCAAGTGAATTAAAGGATTTTTTTTAAATTTGGCATATCCATCACTTGTTTCATATGCAATATTTCAAAATGCGCATAGAATCAGTGTGATGGAAATCTAGCTAGTAGCTGCATTTCCATTACAGAATGCTATATTTTCTAAATGTTGATAAATAACTTGTGAAATTACGACATTTCCATTAATAGATAAAATATGTTTGGAAGTCAATCCAAACATCATGCCCACAGATTTACAGCCATTATTTTAATCTAAGGAGACGTAGGACTGTTGTCAAAACATTAATGTCAAGAACCACCTCATGCCTGCATAATATTTTTTTTTTTGCAATATATTGGAGTTTTAGCGAATTGACCACCATATTTTCAAACACTTTGTTTCAATGCAAAATGGAATTAGATGTCCAAGGGCATCACTTTTCCCACTTGCACTTTGGCAATGTCTAGATGATAACGTCAAACCTTAAAGGCGGAGTGCATGATCTCTGAAAGCCAATGATGACATTTGAAATCACCTAAACAAGCATGCCCCTACCGCAATAGAATCTGGACCTTCTTATGATAGACCCGCCCCACACATAGCAACCCAGGCAACGATGTTGGTTAGTAGACACGCCCCTTACTGACAGGGGCGGATCTAGAAAGTTATTTATGGGGTGGCAAGGGGGCGGCATGAGAACTACAAGGGGTGGCAATGAAGTAAGCGTCCTTGCATGGTTGTCGTGGATTCAAGAAATTATATACTGTATATACTATATTCGGTGAACACTGGACCTCAAATTTTTATAACATTAATAAACGCAACAACAAATGTTCCTATAAGTAAGTACCCAAGCAGCTACATTAAGCATCTCTGTAGCACCCTTTGTCTTAATACTAAGTTAATACATACAGCTTATCAATAAAAACACTGACTGGTTGAACATAATGGTATAAAGACTGTTATATAAATAAAATAGGATTGCCTAGTTTATATTAATGTAAAACATATTTGAAAGGCAAACATCTCTTTCTCTCATAACCCTCTTCTTTAATCCTTTCACTCACTTGATGATGGATTTCTGTCTTTTCACTTCTTTTTAGCTCTTTGCCATCCAAATGTTTCTTTCCTTCATTACTTCATCTATTCCTTTCCCTTCCACAACATATTTTTCTGTTTTATTTGTACCTTCCACTCCCATAGTATTTGATTTTTCTATTATTTTTGGTAAAAAGAATGGTTATCAGCCTTTCTTTTCATAGTATCCTGGAAAATGCCGCATTAAGTTGTCTTTCAAGCTTTCTGAACATACACAACACTGAATAGTTTTGTCTCCTTAACGAAGACAAATAAAAACATCAGACTATATCATAACGAGCGATTTCATATGCACGTATGGAATATTTTGATTGCTGCAGTAGATAACAAGACATGACGGGCTAACTCTAGAAAGAACTGCTTAAAATAAATTTACTACTTACACAAACCTGCAGTTCAGTTGTTTTAACTACCAAGCAACTACCTCGTGCAATATTTAACATCAGTTTAATTTTTGTATTTTTATCCTGATGCAACATTTATCTATAAATATGACCGTATTCAGTACTCTGATTTGCTGATGTGATGCTCAACTTAATCACTTTAAGACACTAAAGGGGAACCACTAATGTTTTGGCAGCATGTGATGATGTGAGGTGCTTTATTAGATCAGAATTACTTTCTAAAGACGTCACGTGAAGAGACTCTTTCTTCATGGGCATAAGTTGCACGTCCATAATCATTCTTGCCTTTCACCTCAACGATGGAAAATTAACGTTTGTGCTTTTTATACTTTGTGCTTGCGTCCGATACCTTTGTTTTGAGCTCGTTGTATTCGCCATCGCTCTGTTGCGGGTTTGTGCGACTCGGATCACGGATGGACTGCAGCGCGAGAACCGGGCTGCATGTGAGTGCCTTGGATGGGGCGATGCATCCTTTCACCGCAGTTTCCAAACGTCTCCAACCACGCCAGAAAAGATCGCTAGATTTGTCCTAGTCGCTTTTTTAATAAAGTCGCTAAAGGGGTCTAAAAAGTTTCTTAATCTAGCAACCAAGTCGCCAAGTTGCAAATCTGCGCTGACTTTTTTTACACTGTAAAAGACTTTCTGCTCGGACTGACTGCATGCTTGTGTATGAACTCTGCTGCCTCTGGTTGGCTAACGATGGAAATTAAGCCAATCACCATCAGCTATGTGGTTGTCCCACCCCGTCTAAGACACACACACCAATCATCGTCAGATATGTGTCTCCCACCCCCAAACACACGCAGAGAAAAACTACATTGCCTTTCTGGTTAAAAGAGCCTACTCGGGTATAAATTATATATATTAGGATACCCGCGCTGGGGTGGCAATGCTTTTATTTAGGGTGGCAACTGCCACCCCGGTAGATCCGCCCCTGCTTACTGATAACTGGTTACAAGTGTGTTTTGGTAGTCGGCCCCAAACTGTTTTTCAAAAATCATGCACCCCGCCTTTAAGAAACTTTGGAGTTTTTCTATAGACTTTAATTGAGGCCTCCAGCGAACCTACCTGAGAACCAGTCCAGAAAAAGTACACAATTACGACAACTAAACTCAGCTGGTCATGTCTGCTGAAAATGTATTCACCTTAAGAAATTTAACCTTAGAAAGTAAAAGAGCTGCTGCCCTCTGGTGGCAAGACAATTTGGGGTCTCAACACACAATACTAGAGCAATGACAGTTTAAACATGTTATGTTTAACACTTGAATGCATAAACACTAAAATAAATTGATTTTTTTTTTTTAAATATTAACCAGGTTACATTAAACGGGACATTTCACAAGACTTTTTTTAAGATGCAAAATAAATATTTGGTGTCCCCAGAGTACATATATGAAGTTTTATCTCAAAATATCATATAGATAATTTATTATAACATGTTAAAATTGCCACTTTGTAGGTTTGAGCAAAAATGTGCCATTTTTGGATGTGTCCTTTCTTTTAAATGCAAATGTGCTGATCTCTGCACTAAATGGCAGTGCCGTGGTTTGATAGTGCAGATTAAGGGGTGGTATTATCCCGTTTTGACATCACATGGTTAACCAAATTTTAATGACCTATTTTTTCACATGCTTGCAGAGAATGGTTTACCAAAACTAAGTTACTGGGTTGATCTTTTTCACATTTTCTAGGTTGATAAAAGCACCGGGGACCCAATTATAGCACTTAAACATGGGAAAAGTCAGATTTTCATGATATGTCCCTTAAATACTAGGTGTGTATTTAACAGTTTTTATATGAGCATAAATATTAAAATATTAAGATCTGTATACATTTTAATTCTAAAACCGAGGCTGTTAGCGAACTTTGCCGGATTCATTGAACTTCCTCATTGAAGAATCTGTGTCCTGAGCTCCGCCCACTTCTTCTCAAGCCTCTGTTTGATTGGCTCAGGGGCGAAGGCGCATTTGATGGCCTGTTGGGAGAGTCTCCACACAGCCTCCTGATTCAACCCAAAAGTAGAAGCAGCCAGCTGGTACTCCTGAGAGAGATCTGAACAAAACACCCCTTTATCATCCGTCTAATGGGCAAAGGAATGAGAAACATAAATCTTGTTATTATTTAATAAAACCTGTAAACACTCAAATAGTTTAAATGAAAATTTTAATGGCTTTAGACTGTAAAATAAGGGAGATTTTGTATATAAAAGACTCACACAGAGAACACACGGATGTCCACGGTTATACCAGTACTGGAAATGATGCTTATCGTATGAAGACACGGTTTTACCTTTGACATTGGACGTCAAACACATCTCTGAAAAGAGAGAAGTTATATTGCTACATTTTATCAAAAAAATTTTGTGCTTGTCCACAATCTTACGATTGGTCGGACAAGCAGGTAGTCCTTAACATATATCAGTACCATTGTTTTGTCCCAAAATGCAAATCAGCATTGATTTTTATAAGGTATGTTTGTAAAAACAAACTATGGAAACCGCCCCATAGTGTTTACTCTTACAGCTACATCCCCATACTATGGGATTTAAACATCAAAACAGCTACGCACTAAATCTCTACATTCATACCGATGGGAATGTTTTGCTTGCAAACTTTATCCACAAGACTATCTGACCCTCCAACCTCCGGATGTAGAAAGGTTCCGTGGCCGATTCTATCAGGCGGCAAATCCAACAACAGCTCAGACTCATCTTTCTGGGAAGGTATCTGAAATGCACATTATCTCTAGTAAACACCGCACGGGCACGCAATCAGAAATAGTATCTAAGAGGCTTTCAAATAGATGTATATATTCTCCATACCTCTGAGAGATGCAGCGCCAGCTTCAGGCCGCAGTTTTTGGCTTTTTGAAGTGCACAGAGCAAATCTTTTCCATGACCGACCTGTTAAAGATCAAAGATACCAAAACAGAAGCCAGAAGCAGCGCGTCAAGTATGAAACTTTTCGTAAAGTATGATAATTTGTGCTCACTGTTGGGTCTCCGCTGAGGTCAAGTCCAACTACCACTCCATCACTGGAAAGCAGGAATTCTTCTGCCAGCTTCACGGTCTCCATGGCAACCTCAGGTCCATGTCTGCGGTCCACAGCCACAATGAACCTGTTCGGCGAAAGCAGAACTTATTATTACAACAAATAAATGAAGCTAGTAAAATAAAAAGAAACAACTTAAAGGATACCTGACATCAATGTCAACTTCCTCCTCTTTACACTGGCGAATGGCTTCGAGCACAGTTTCAATGTATCTTTTCTTAGTGAGACCTTTTTGTGACAAAAACAGTCAATGGTTATTAAAATGATTTTAAAAATGAAACATCTGTTGTCATTATGACTTACAATGGGAAGTTTATAGAATGCTAATATACTTCTCTCATATAGATATAAGTAAATGTGTACTGGGGATAGTCCCAAAATCTCTTTTTGTTTTCATGAGTTAGATTAACATTTTGAACTTTTTCTCATTAGAAATTGTTTCCGGTACCTGTGTCAGTCACTTCCCGAGGCGTGCTGCGTAATTCCAAATATTTTACTCCATCAGCTGCAAACTCTCGAATGACTGATTTGGCAACCTATTGAAAAGTATTTCATTTTTAACACATTATTAAGGGATAGTTGACCCCCCCCCAAAAAAATCAAGTTGTTCCAAACCTGTATATATTCTTTGTACATATTTTGAGGAATGTTTGTAATCAAGCAGTTTTAAAGCACCATTAACTTCCATAGAAGGAAAAATTTGTTCAGCAAAACAAAGAAATGTATACAGGTTTGGAACAACTTGAGAGTGAGTAAATGATGACAGTTTTACAGAATTTTCAGTTTTGGATAAACTACCCCTTTAAAAGGCACCTATTATGCAAATTCCACTTGTCCAAGGTTTTTGGGCATAAATGTGTGTTGGCAGTGCGTAAACAAAACCACCCTTTAATGAAAAAAATCCATCCACCACTTTATTTTTAAGCATCATTACACCAAAGCAGTCTCATTAGACATACTGTTTACATTTTCATGTTAATGTGATGTCACACTGATAAAGCCCCGCCCACAGCCACTCAGTTTCTGCCCTCAGTGAGATACTATTGTCTCAGACTGTGTTCACAGGAATCAAATCTATTTTAACTGAAAGGGCTCATTGTCTATTTTGGTATGGGAGTGAGGAGCAGTACAGACACAAAAAGCAAGTTTTGGCATAATAGGTGGCCCTTAAAGGTGCATGAGAATAAAACACATATGCACTTTACCATTAGTATATCCTCTTCTGAATCAACCAGCTGGTGGATTGCTTTAAACACTTGAAAACATCTGTTGAAGGGAAACAGTAACAATTAGGGGTTCTTAGAGGAGCCAGAACCAAGAGCAACTTACACTAGCCTATGTGTGTAAATTGGAGTACACTATCTAGTACACTTGCTAGCAAAAATAAATGTTTTTCTTCTTTAGATTGCACATTAATATTGAAACTCCTAATCATAATTTTACTAACAGTTTATAGATTAAGTATGTTATGAATAGATTTTATGAGTGTGGTCGACTTCATGCGTCGATTGACATCAGAGTACCGCGAGAGCTCTCGCATGAATTCGAACAGACCGATTCTAGCTAAAGGGGATACAGCCAAATCTCGCGAGATGTTGCGTTTACTAGGGTTCGTTTTGGGAGTAGTATTACGATGAAAACAGCGGTTCTGGCTAGTTAGGATACAAATACAGCCTAACTTCCATAAAATGTTGGTTTGGGAGTCGGATTAAGATTTAAACAGCGTTCATCTAGCGAGATTTCACGAGATTATGGCAGTAGCTGTATCCCTTCTAGCCACAACCGGAACACACCCTTTGGTTTGTGGTTATTACTGACTCATCCAGCGTGCGGCGCTGTCCGCTGTGGATTGCAGTCATGTTGTGCTTGATGTTCAGATGAGGCTTTTGCTTTATGAGCGTTTCCATAGTTTCAAAACTCACAGAGCCATTAAGATGCGCATGAAGTTCCTGAAAGCAAGATAATAGTGAACTCAATTTCAGTTTTTGATGATCCGTTGAATTACAGTAGAATCTGAGCGCTGGATTTAAGTATTGCATGGAATTAAATTAGGTGTTTCCTACCACTTTAGGGAGCCGACGATAAAAGAGATCAGCTTCGGTATTCATCTTTGTACCCCGTTGCGTTTATAAACTCTGGTTTTGTAATGATTTGCGATTGTTAAACACCGATTGATTGAAGTGGCTCTTTGGCAAACATATACGGAATATTTTTCCTGTTGCACCGATATTGCGCCACACACAAAAATAAGCCGGAAACATAATCGACCTTCAACTTGGTTCCGCATTTATTCAGAGTAAACTGGCTTTCCCTGCGAGGGCAGGTTTATAAAAAAGAATAAAGAAATAAATAGAAATTAAAAACATATATTTTTAAATTATTAATATAGTTTTGGAAAAAAAGAAACCAATAAACTAATAACCCCTTTACATTGCACATAAAATGACATAGTACACATTAAAACTATAAATACATAAGCACGATCTTTTTATCCTTAAAAAATCATGCTATTTAAAAATATATTAGCAATACATATACCAGCAACTTTAGTAACAGTCCAGACTGGTTTGTAATATTATATATAAATACACGTTGGTATATATTCCAAGCACTGGAAAGTTATTAATCTTTTATTATTGCATTCATTCACCATTTTGTCAAAGCATAGCCAACATGCATACACCATTGCAAACATTATTTGCAAAAACAACAAACACAAAACAAATGTAAATATGTTTGCATCTTATTACAGACTTGCTGTTTCAAGATCTGATTCATTTTCTATTCATTTTCCTTTAAATAGTGGCTAAAATCATTAGAGCCAAGGAAACATCTGATCTGGAATCAGCAGGTGAACTCTCATGTGCTTCTTTAAAGTATATAGGCCTAGGCTACATAACCTCACATTTTTCAGCAGACTGTTTGAGGTCTTCGAGGGTACTCTGAGCCTTTTCTTTAATCTGATCAATATCTATATTTTGAATGTTGGTCAGCTGGCCCAGGACAGACTGCTTGCTTTCTTCCTCCTGGTTGTCTTCGGCGATCATCTTGGCGAGCTCTGTGGGCAGCTCCACATCGTCTCCCGCCGCCTGAATCTGTGTGTCATCCAACTCACTCTGCAGATTTAAAAAAAAAAAACAGGAGAAAAATTAATAACAAAATAAAACATGAAGATTTTTTTTAATTGTCACAGGGTTCAGTGTTTTTTATTTACTTTTGGAAGACGATATTTTTCCCTGAAATGGCTCCTAACTGTGGCCCGTTCAGCTTTCTTCTGAGCAACGCTGGCATCTCGCTCCATCCTTGAAAATTCACACAAAAACAAAGCTTATCTCAGGTTTATTTGTAAATACTATTAAACATACACTTTTGCAAAACATCATCAAATATTCATTTAATGAATAGTAATTTAATCCCTTCATGCTATAATATTCTGCTCAAATATAAAAACAATGTTGTTATCTGCACATGTGTTTATGTGTCTAGGGCAGTGAAATACAAAACCATTCAAAACTGCACACAGAGGGAAAAAGCTATATATGCATTTCTGTGGAGGAGAGACCGTCCTCAACACCAGATAAACATGGAGAGCAAGGTGACATGCAGTATTGATCGAACCATTGAAATACAGTAAGCTCTAGATAAACAGTGACCTTTTCTGCTTCTGTTACATTTAAATGACTTGCTGTGCAATCTTTGTATTACATTTAAACATGAGGAACCAAGTACACATCATTATATAAATATGAAATGTTTTTGAGAATTATTATATTGCATAGGGATCATGGTTCTCAACAGACATTGTGGATATCAAAGCAAATGTTAACTGTAATGATCTTGATAAAATCAGATATAATATGTGATAATATATATATATATATATAAAAGTTATTTTTTGTGATTTACTGTTTTCTACATAAAATCATCTTACTACATGTAAGAACATTTTGTGACCATATAACCATGATATCTTTTATATTGACCGAGTAAGGCCATGTCAAAGATTGAAAGTAATATGAAATTAAAGAGTAAAATCAAACTTTGATGCTCCTAATTTCATCAGTAGATTATGAGACTGTAGCCTGGATTACACAGACAGGGTCATATATATTAAAATTAATAAAAAAACAATAAGTATGTTAAAATGAAAGTGTTAAATCTTACTTTTCCTCAGCCAGCTGTTGTTGATATTGCTCAAACTCTTCTTGTGTCATCCCTTTGGCCCCTGCATCAGACTTCTCTCCTTCGGGTTTTTCTTCTCCAAGACCCCCGGTAAGATCCTTCAGTTGCCCCCCTATCATGTGCTTTAACATAAAAGCCATTGTTTTGCTTTGTCGAATACAGCCACAAGACTTGTTGTTTCTTCGTATAATAAACCAAAGGAATAATCTCTTCAAAAACTCTTTCTCAGTTACTTACAAACTTAAAAACACGACAAAGAAATGTGTCCTTGTTATCCTGTCCTCAACTTTCAACACTAGATATTCATGCAAAGCGTGGATGAATTTGCAGAACCGTCCTTCTCTTTCTCTCTCTCTCTGTCTGCGTGTCTCTCTTTCTCTCCCTCTCTTTCTCTCTCTCTCCTCTAGTGCATATAGACTTTGGGCATTGCTCAACTGGTACTACATTGCAAAAAAATGTATATAGCCTACACAAATTCAAGGTGGATGTAGGTGAGATCTAATGTGTTTCATATTTCACTAAAATTCATTAAATTCTACAAGTAGTAGTAGTGCACTACTTAGTGCACACTACCTGGGTGCTAAGATTTGCAATAAATTTGCTATTTGTAGTGACATGCATTTTTATACTTAGTGCACACTTAGAATGATAATAAAATGACTTTTGACTTAATGGATTTGTATTGTTAAAGATAATGATGAGCAGTAGTACTGATCTGTAAAATAAAATCTGCATGTATTACTGTGCCTTTCAACTGTGTAAAAACACAATGCATATTTATTAAGATAAATAATTGAATATATGCTGACCGATTAATTTTTAGCTACTTTGTTTGATTATATGACTTATGGCGTCTTTTTCTCTTGCATGTCTGCTTTAAACAAATTAGAAAGCTTTGGGCAAAAATGAGCATTGCATCATAATTTCTATGAATATTAATATCATTTTCTTATGTAGTGAAATCTCCTTTAGCATTATAAAAATATATATTTGCTAATAAGGTCTTTGTTTTGAATTGTTTAGATTCTGCTTGTTGAGAATGTGAGCATCCTCTTCAGATGATGTGATAACCTTTCCTAAGGAGACCTGTGAAGTAATGTTTTGTCGCGTTCGAATGCAATTTTCATATTTACATTTGCTGTGAACATTCATCTTCCTCACTTCCAGCTGTTTTCACATGTTAATGTCTCAGATGAAATGAGAGTTTATTCAGAGACGCAGTGCTGAATGCATTATCATACATGTTTTAAACATGACCAGCTGCATTTGTCCTAATACATCCAGTGAAGAACAAGAAGATATCTTGCATTGCATTTGGCGACCATGTATTGTAAAGTCATGTTTAATTCACGGTTAAAAATACTGTGACTATGTGACATTATAGGATGTCCTTTTGGTGTCCTTCTATCTTGTGGTTTATAACTGTACAGTAATTCAGTAACTGAAATAATGTAATAAAATCTACTTTGTAACACAATATGTAACAGTTAAAGGAATAGTCTACACTTTTTATGCCATATTAAACTATGTTATTACCTCAACCTAGACGAATTAATACATACCTATCTTTTTTCAATGCATGCACTGTACAGCGTGTTGTGAATGTGTTAGCATTTAGCCTAGCCCCATTCATTCCTATGGTACCAAAAAAAGTTTTATTTTGTGGCACCATACTAACGGGTATAACTCATCATGTAACAGTCTTTACATAGGGAAAACACGGAAGTGTTTGGGGGCCTCCCTGTTTGGTACCATAGGAATGAATGGGGCTAGGCTAAATGCTAACACATTCACAACACGCTGGACAGTGCACGCATTGAAAAAAGATAGGTATGTATTAATTTGTCTAGGTTGAGGTAATAACATAGTTTAATATGGCAAAAGGGTAGACTATTCCTTTAACATCACATACAGTAATACATTAAAATATTGAATAAATAATAACCATTTATGTAAAGAGTCATATACTTTATTTTGTATTATTTTTAACTATTGGATTTAAGTAATAGTTCACTCAGGAAATAAAATTAGCCCATATATTACTCACCCTTAACCATCCTAGGTGTATCTGACTTCCTTCTTTCAGCCAAACACAAAGTTATATTCAATAATATCTCAACTCTCATAACTATTAAAGAGCACCTATTGTCCGAATCATGTTTTAACTTTCCTTTGGTGTCTAAGTGTGTATTAGGATGTTTTTACATCTGTAGTTCGGTTCATTTGGTCCTGACCAAAAGCAAAAAATTATACATTGTAACTTTTTTAGCAGTTTTGGTTCCTTTTCACACCACACTGGTTGCTCTGATCCGCACCAGTTGAAACGAACCCAAAATTCTGTCGTGTGATAAGATCCACATCACTCATTGGCCACATGTATTTGAACGTATTTCCTAAACCTTTTCATTGTTCAGAATCAACGTGCACGAATTTCCAACGGAACCCCGGAAGTAAACAAAAATAAGGAAAATACAGCAGACACCATGGACAGACATTCGTGTAATTATGTCCGTGGTTGTTATTCATAGTTTGTATACAGCACTCTAGACAAACCATTCATTTTCAGAATGAATCGCGGGTGCGGCTTACAAAACAACGTTTTAATGCACTACAAACGGTGAAGACACCAAATTTCTGAGGCTCCCCTGCACCTCCTCGCAACTCCAGGTATGTCTGCGATCTGTCATTGTGATAATATTGCTAATAGAAACGGTCAACAAACACTTCATCATCCGATAATGCACTGCGCAGCTGACTACGGCAGCTGGTTTAGTCCAAAATGCGTAGAAATTTTGCAGTCTTGCAGTCAAACGAACCGCTCTAGAGTTCGTTTGAAAGTGTCCGCTTGTTTGGTCTGCTTTTGGAGCGCACCAGAGTTCAATTGCTGCATTCTCACCTGCCCAAACAAACCACACCAACTTTCCATCGAACTCTGGTACGATTCAACTGAACTAAATAAAACAGGTGTGAAAGCACCCTTAGTACAAGTTAACGATATGCAAAAGGTACAAACCCTAAAGTAAACGATGACACGAGTTTTCGTCTCCAACGTAAATTTCTTTTCTTGGACTACAACAAACACACGGATTGTAGGCAACAGTTTACTTTCTGGGACTGGTGATGTAGACGAGACCGACATTATCATAATTCCTCCCGCTTTGATTCAAAGCCTGTAAGTTAACTCCTGTTAGCATTGCATTGTGCGCAAATCTTTCAAACATGGTAAGGAGCGTCACATTTCCGGCTGACATCAGAGGTATTCAGGCCAAACACAACGTACATTAGCTGTCCAATCAGGGACACAGTGCTTTTCAAATCCGTGCATTTCAGAAAGAAAGTAAAATCTAGAGCTATAAAAATGTACGGTATGTGGAATATAATGTGTTTTAACCATAAACCACGCAAAAACATTGTATTATACCAGATACACAACATAATGTTATTTTTTTAGAAATGAAATAGGTGCTCTTTAAAGTTTTATAATAGCATTCAATAGTGCCCCATTATTTAAGCTCCAAAAAAGATTTTAAACTTATTTTAACAGATTTTTAACTGATGCATGTTCATGAGAGAGTTGAGGTCAGGTGGAAGGCTGATCTCTCATCCAACGTTATAAAAGATACATTGTCATTTAATAATAGGTTCGATTTTGATGGATGGATACACTTTATTAATGGGGCACTATCCAATGCCATTACAATGCTGAAAAGAGCCTGAATTTTAATTAATATAACTCTGACTGTGTTTGGCTAAAAGAAGAAAGTCACACACTACACACCTAGGATGGCTTAAGGGTGAGTAAAATATGGGATGAAGTATCCCTTTAAAGGAAAACACCACCGTTTTTCAGTATTTTACTATGTTTGTACCTCAACTTAGATTAATTAATACATGATACCTTTCTTTTTGAATGCATGCACTTTTAATCTTTGTACAGCGCGTCGTGAATGTGTTAGCATTTAGCCTAGCCCCATTCATTCCTATGGCTCCAAACAGGGATGAATTTAGAAGCCACAAAACACTTCCATGTTTTCCATAGTTAAAGACTGTTACATGAGTAATTACATGAGTAAGTATGATGGCACGAAATAAAACTTTTGTTTGGATCCTAAGAAATGAATGGGGCTAGGCTAAATGCTAACACATTTTAAGAAGCGCTGTACAAAGATTAACAGTGCACACATTAAAAAAAGATAGGTATGTATTAATTCATCTAAGTTGAGGTAAGAACATAGTAAAATATTGAAAAAGAGTGTTTTTTTCCTTTAAGATACATCTTTAGAACCATACATGTACACCATCCCATACATACACTCTCAGGAAAAGGTACAAAAGTACCTTTTTTTCACTGGGACTGTACCTTTTAAGGTCCTAATATGTACTATTAAGGTACGGATATGTACCTTTGAGGTACCATATGCACCTCTAAGGTACCAATATGTACCCTTTAGGTACAAAAGTGTACCTATTGAAAAGGTACCACCCCAGGGATAACTTTTGTACCCTCATGTACCTTTTTTCTGAGAGTGTATGCTCTTCTTATAGCGCAACCAACAGGATGCACAATACTTTTTGTATAGGAGTCAGACATGTGAGCATCTTGATTCCGCTTCTTTTCTTGCTGATTAGGATTTACACTGGCACTCCAGTTCCCTTAGGCTCAGCGTGGGTGAAGTCAGGATCCGGGGATGAGCCCAAATGTCATAGTAGAGATTCGAATGGGGGCTGACGAGCATCGTGCATCGCATCTGAACTTTAAGCTTGAGGAACTTTGATATTTTCAAGAATTAATCTTAACATGTCAGTTAATGTTGCTCTGTTGTTCCTTAAGGGAAGCACGAACGCTTTGCGTGTCACAGAGATAAAAGACTCTTTTTACCTTTTTAGTAAAATATGTGTCACCTTTCTGACTAGTTTTCTTTATAAAGCTATAGAAACTACCACCCCCAGTCTTTCATTGGTTGGACAATCAGATAGCCAGACCCAAAATATATGCCATTGGTTTTTCTGCAAAATGCAATTACATTTAGGCATTTTTATCTGAAGCAACTTACAGTGCATTCAATTGAAAGTAGGAGAATGAGAGATTTAATAAATAAGTCATTAAAGATAATAACTAGGCTACTATCATCCATCGTCACCACTGTAAGGTGAAAACACGTATTAGATAGTTTTCTTGAAACAAAATGGCTGAATCAGACACTTTTTACTGTCCCTTGGCAATGTGCGCCAAACAGGCCACAGAACAGCAAACAGTGACACATGCATGGTGACATACACAGTCAAGCAGTCTGGGGTGAAGCACACAGGACGCCCGAGGGAAGCTGAAGTCTCATCTCCCTGACTCACCTCATTCTTTCTTATTAAATGAACAAATTTGAGAGTTCACTGAGCTCACTTTTAAGGGAAAGTACTATGTCGTACTTAAAAAGGAAATCTAAATAAAATTGCTTTGATTTTACATTTAAAACATCAAAATTAGGCATAGTTGCATGAATTACCATAAAGCTAACATGATTTAACATTAAGATTTAGCCTACTGTAAAATAAAGCAAGCATGATTTAGCCTACTGTGAAGTTAACATGAAGTTAGCATTTAGAATTAAACCATCATGAAGTTAAGTAAGGGATAATCCACGGCCAGCCATGCATTAAAGGGTTTTAATGCACGACGTAGAGGCGAAGAACCACCCGACGCGTAGCGGAGGGTGGTTGCCTCTGCGAAGTGCATTAAAACCCTTTAATGCATGGCTAGCCGTGGATTATCCCGCTTATACCTTGGTTATTTGCCAAGTTAAAGCTGTAATTAATGTTTACAGTGTAATTTTAACCGACAGGTAAAAAATGACGGTCATCTTCTTAAGTTAAGGCTCGCACTCCGTCCGCTTTAAATAAAGTAGTGCCATTGTATTGCATTTATTTAAATGAATTATCATATTTATTTAAATTCATTAAATAATTTATGAATGACAGCCAAGACTGGCAGTGACAAGGCAATCTTTATTTGAACTAATCATTTATTTAAATGAATTATGTAAAGTGTGAAATAAAACCGACGTCTCTAACCACGATTACTATATAAGGACACATTACATTTATTGAAATGGATTAAATTAAATGAAAACAAAAATCAAACAGTTGGAAATCTCTCTCTCGCTCTCTCTGCAAGTGTAACTGTGTTACTAGGGTTACCAATGTTTATAGTAGTGGATTAATTTCTAACTTTAATCAAACTGACTGGAACTACCTGTGCGTTAAACGGTTTTAATGCACACCTTCCAGCCAATCAGAATCGAGTATTTAAACAGACCATGGTATAACCTGATTTATCGTAAGCATGATTTAGCGCAAAGCTAACATTATTTAACATGAAGCTAGCATGATTTACTTTGAAACTATAATAAAGTAAGCATGATTTCCTGTAAAGTTAACATACAGTTAGCATGATTTTACATGAAGTTAGCCATAGATATATACACTAGATGTCGCCTTGGGGCTCTGAGCATGCGTCAAAACCGCCGCCATCTTAGAACAGGGTTCTTGTCATAGGAAGTAGTTAGGTAAAGCTGCCTGTACTTCGAATTCATGAACGATGCCGGACTTTTGTGCTGCTTATGGATGTAAGGGCTACTAGCACTATGCATTACAGTTAGAAAAAGTATGTTTTCATAAAATTAAAACTTTTATTTTTTCCTGTACTAAATGCTAAATACATGTCTGACTGTTGAAACGAACCAAAAGAAAACCAAGAAAATCGCGTTCATGACGATTTATAGTGATTTTATTTCGGTTACACCATTGCCCACAATGACGCTGATGCGGGATTCCCCTGTTTCAAGATGGCGGCTCTAGTTGACGCATTTGGTCCAATGAACTGCTGTATCCAAGGCGACATCTAGTGTACATATCTATGGAAGTTAGCATGATTTAGCAAAAAGCTAACATTATTCAACATGAAGCTCCCATGATTTACTGTAAAACTATAATAAAGTAAGCTACAATTTACTGTAGGGTGACCATACGTGCCATTCTCCCCGGACACGTCCTGAGCCTGGCCAAGATTTCGGGTGAGTCCTCTGGAGATCGCATTGGTTGATGTCATCGAGGTTTAATATTTCAGATTCAATTTCCAGAAAAGCAACTTTTACATGTCAAGGTAAGAATAAAACTACAATGATTGTATGTCTTAAGAGAAATAAATGTTAATTTTAAAATGTTTTAAAGCAACACTATGTAGTTTACATGTAAAAATGACTTACAGCTCCCCCATGTGGTTGAAAAGCGCAACAGTGCCTGGTATCAGACACTCTTCTGCAGGCAGGGGGAGGGGCGGGGCTGTGTTTCCTACCCTCCACCGCTAGTGAACACCAGCTAAACCAGCACCAAACCAGCCTCAGCACCAGCTAAACCAGCACCAGCATCCCATGCTGGTCATACCAGCAAGACCAGCATATGTTGTGTTTCCCATGCTGGTCCATGCTGGATTTTTCAGCAGGGAAATTTGACTTTCGGAGGACACACGCAAAATTCTGGCCAGTACGTGTTCAGGGAAAATGGCATTTAGCACAAAGCTAACATTATATAACATGAAGCTACCATGATTTACAGAGAAACTACAAAAACTAAGCATGATTTACTGTGAAGTTAACATATAGTTTGCATAACATGAAGTTAGCATGAAGCTAGCATTATTTAACATAAGCTACCATGATTTACCGTGAAACTATAATAAAGTTAGCATGATTTAGCTGTAACATGATTAAACATAAGGGTAACTTGATTTAACATGAAGCTAACATTATTTAACATGAAGCTACCATGATTTACCGTGAAACTATAATAAAGTTAGCATGATTTAGCATGAAGCTAACATGATTTAGCATGAAGCTAACATTATTTAACATGAAGCTACCATGATTTACCGTGAAACTATAATACAGCTAGCATGATTTAGCATGAAACATTATTGAACGTGAAGCTACCATGATTTACCGTGAAATTATAATAAAGTTAGCATGATTTAGCATGAAGCTAACATGATTTAGCATGAAGCTAACATTATTTTAACATGAAGCTACCATGATTTACCGTGAAACTATAATAAAGTTAGCATGATTTAGCATGAGGTAAAATGATTTAGGGTAACATAAGGGTAACTTGATTTAACATGAAGCTAACATTATTTAACATGAAGCTACCATGATTTACTGTGAAACTATAAAAACTTAGCACAATTTACTGTGAAGTTAAAATATAGTTTGCATGATTTAACATGAAGTTAGCATGATTTAGCATGAGGTAACATGATTAAACATAAGGGCAACTTGATTTAACATGAAGCTAGGTAACATGATTGAGCCTGAAGGTAACATAACATGAAGCTAACATGATTTAACAGGCAGCTAGCATGATTTAGAATGAATCCATCATGAAGTTAACATGATTTAGCATGAAGTTTGCATGATTTAGCAAAAAGCTAGCATGATTTAGTTGTGGTTGCTAGAGTGTAAGTAGGAAGTGGAAGTTGATTTGTGTTTGCTGGCCCATGTCAAACAAGGAAACCCTAATGTCTCTGTGACACTTCTATCCAAAGATGTCCTATTAAATGAAAGTTAATGAAACTTGTTGCAAGGGTGCATTAAATGGTTGCTGTGGCATGGCTTGATAGCTCCATGATGATCCTGAGAGACTGATTGGATGCCTGAGTAAAATAAGGCTGGCCCCTTGTTTCTATGACAATGTGATGCAGGGTCATGTTCAGTACGAAATACAATAGTAGTAAAAACATTATTGCACAATCCAGGTTCATAGGCAGTCCATTCACCACAATTATATAAATAGGAACATTTTGGGCACCTCTTCAAATGTGGTACGCATGTCTACAAAATCCTCACTTGGAGTTATGACCTGTCAACATTTGTTGCAATATTAAGTCAACCCATTTTAGCAAATCTACTTGTCTGATCGTTTAGAAACGATATAGCACACTTGGTCAGACCAGTTCCAAATCTGTGAGTAAATGAGAACAGAAATTAAATTTTGGGTGAACTGTCCCTTTAAGAAACAATAAATCCTCCTCTATATTAATAGATCTAAAACCAATATACATTTACATGTCACCATATTTTCTTCACAGTGCTTTAATTTTAGACCCTAACTTGGTTAGCCTTTGTTAAAAACCACAATTCAGTGGTTTAGGTTTCCATCTAGCTGAGTGCATTTGAATGCATCCTGGATCTTTAAATATCATGTTGCTGATAAGACATGATACAATGAAGAAATACAATGTTCTATACATAGACCAGAACACAATCCTTTACCATACTGATGAAGGTGATTTTATATACACAGCATATCTTAGAATTCAGGTACTTTCAACAAGTCACACCAAAACCCTGGCAAAGATCCTGTTTGTGTAGATGATGCAGTTCCTCTCTGGGGATGTGGAGTTGAGTTTCCTTGACTGACCTTTGAATACCATTACACTGAGAGACATTTAAAGAGATAGTTCACCCAAAACAAAGTCCACCCATTGTGTTACTATTTACTCCCAAACTGATGTTCTTGGGTTTCTTGGAAATGAGCATTTTTATCACGCTTTTGTGTTTAGGTTTAGTAATTTCACTTTAATGGCAATTAAAGGGTTATTTAGTCAGTATTTAAAATGCCTTATTTTCACAAATGTCACTTTAGTCATTTCATTGGAATTAAAAAAATTGACTGTCTTAAAGCAACACTATGTAGTTTTTTTACCTTTCAATAATGTCTCTAAAATTATTTCAGTGATAGAACAACTTTTAACTGGACAAATTGTACTGTTGCTGCAACCTGAGCAGCCTCCTAGCTGTTACAAGCACACTCAGAAAGTGGCGGTGGAGGGTAGGAAACACAGCTCCGCCCCTCCCCCTGCCTGCAAAAGAGTGTCTGATACCAGGCACTGTTGCGCTTTTCAACCACATGGGGGAGCTGTAAGTCATTTTTACATGGAAACTACATAGTGTTGCTTTAAGGTACTTTCACATTATAAGCGACTTAGTCGCTGTGTCTCGCTTGTCTCTCTAGTTGTCCTAAACAAATGAGTAATGTCCACTCCAGTAACTGACGAGAGACGGATGACGCAAACTCCCCTGCTTCGTTTTCATTGGTAGTCGCTCCCGAATGTCGCTCATAATTTGCATAAAGTTAAACATTTCTCAACTTTGTTGTGCGACTGGACACGCCCATCCGGCCGTCAACGGTCATTGTCGCTCGTGTCGCCGGATGTGCCGAGCTTCCATTGAAATCAATGAGATCGCGTTGCTCTGCTACTGCTAGTCGCTTAAAGCCCGGTGCACACTGTGAGATTTCAGCCACAATTTAGCTGTCTGGGACTAATTTTGAAATCCTAAAAGATTTCTGAAATCCCAAGCCAAAATCTGCGTTCTTTGATTGCTAGTTTGACATGTTCACAGACAGCCGATTAATAACCGTTGCGATCAAAATTATCCTCCGACAAAATTCTGGCAGTGTCAGAAATTTTGAGAGACAATCCTGCTGTGTGACATCTCCCTACGACAACTGGCAGATCAAGAACCAATAGAAGCACAGAACCCGATGACGCAATTAGTGCGGCGACAACAACAAATCACCACAGACAAATGTCAAAAAGAGCCAAGTAGACTGTACAGCCGGAGGACAAACTTGTGGAGTTATGGAAACAATAAAGAGTGTTTGTACAACGTGTCATCACCACTGTACCATGATAGGATAAAAATGAAGCAGCCTGGAGAGAAATCGCGCTGGAAATTCAAATTCCAGGTACTTGTCTCCTTCGTTTTTTCTTCTTTTTATGCTCTAGACAAGTCATGATTAAAATGAACAGTAGATGTTGTTTCGGTTTGCTCGCCTCTGCTTCAGCGTGTGTTTTCCCAGCTGCTGTCGATCGATGACGTAAAACTGCAGACGCATTTTTTTGCTTCCGATTTTTAAAAGTCTTCATTGATGGAAACTGAGATCATACCGTGTGACATGGAATTAACTACGATCTTGATCGCACAGTGTGGCAAGCAACAATCATAAAGGACTATTTAAAATCATAGTGTACACCGGGCTTAAGTTATAATGTGAATGTACCGTTACACTGCAAAACCCTCTAAGTGCATGCACGCTTCTTTGGCAAAAACCTTCGCTTCTTCAGACAAGACATAGTGAATAGTTGCAAAATCACTAAAGATTCAACTAGAAATATTGCAATGAAAGTCAGATTGTAAAAATGAAGAAACTGAACCACCCATTAGGGGGCACTGTGATCCATCGCACTCCTAATTTAAACGGGACATATAATGAAAATCTGACTATAATTGGGTCCCCAGTGCTTCTATCAACCTAGAAAATGTGAAAAAGATCAACCCAGTAACTTAGTTTTGATAAACCATTCTCTGCAAGCATGTGAAAAAATAGCTTATTAAAATTTGGCTCCCCTTGTGATGTCAGAAGGGGATAATACCACCCCTTAATCTGCACTATGCAACCACAGCACTGCCATTTAGAGCAGAGATCAGCTCATTTGCATTTTAAAGAACACCCAAAAACTTACAAAGTGACTATTTCAACATGCTAATAAATAATCCACATGATATTTTGAGCTAAAACTTCACGTATTTACTCTGGGAACACCAAAGATTTATTTGAAATCTTAAAAAAAGTCTTGTAAAAAGTCCCCTTTAAGGTTGTTGTCAGGTCCAGGTACTCACATGGTACCCAAATTTGAATATGATCCACCGCCTTTTACCTGCCAAAGTTCATCCAATTAATCTTTCGTGCACTTGGAGGACTTTGCTAAAAAAATTAAATCAATGTAGCATTTTAGAAATACAAAGCAGTATTTCTAAATGAATTTAAAGGAATATTCCATTTTCTTAAAAGAAAAATCCAGATAATTTACTCATCACCATGTCATCCAAAATGTTGATGTCTTTCTTTGTTCAGTGGAGAAGAAATTATGTTTTTTGAGGAAAACATTGCAGAATTTTTCTCATTTTAATGGACTTTAAAGAAAAATCCAGATAATTTACTCATCACCATGTCATCCAAAATGTTGATGTCTTTCTTTGTTCAGTGGAGAAGAAATTATGTTTTTTGAGGAAAACATTGCAGAATTTTTCTCATTTTAATGGACTTTAATAGAGCCCAACATTTAATACTTAACTCAACACTTAACAGTTTTTTTCAACAGAGTTTCAAAGGTCTATAAACGATCCCAAACGAGGCATAAGGGTCTTATCTAGCAAAACGATTGTCATTTTTGACAAGAAAAATAAAAAATATGTACTTTTAAACCATAACTTTTCGTCTAGGTCAAGTCCAACACGACCTAACGTAATTGCGTAGTGACGTAGGGAGGTCACGTGTTACATGTATAAAACGCACATTTGCGGACCATTTTAAACAATAAACTGACACAAAGACATTAATTAGTATCATTCCACATACAACAACGTAGGAAAGGTCCTCTTTCAAGACGCTTGTAAACACTGGGGCGGAGTTTCGCGCTCGTCCTCTGTGACCTCTTGACGTCATGACGTATTGCGTGGGGTCAGCTGGCGCATCACGACCGGATCTACATGACGAGAAGTTGTGGAATAAAAGTGTATATTTGTTATTTTTATTGTCAAAAATGACAATCGTTTTGCTAGATAAGACCCTTATGCCTTGTTTGGGATCGTTTATAGTCCTTTGAAACTCCGTTGAAAAAAAACGTTAAGTGTTGAGTTAAGTATTAATTGTTGGGCTCTATTAAAGTCCATTAAAATGAGAAAAATCCTGCAATGTTTTCCTCAAAAAACATAATTTCTTCTCGACTGAACAAAGAAAGACATCAACATTTTGGATGACATGGTGGTGAGTAAATTATCTGGATTTTTCTTTTAAGAAAATGGACTAATCCTTTAAGTGGTTTTGAAGCAAAATTACTTGATGAACATATATTATATGCCGATGAAGGTGGCTTTTGCATCCGTAATTGTGTTTCAAAAAATAAAGTATATATTTATGTGTGAACGATCCCTTTAAGAACACATAAACACACAAAGCATGTATTTTTCCAGCCATTTTATTATGTTTTTTGTCATTTACCTTTTGTTTTTATCAAACGGTTTCAGTGGAATGATTTTATCTGAAATACGGCAGCAAAGAAAATATCAAAAAGCACTGCAGGTAAAATAAAGGCTTGTAACACAGCATGCACAGTCCAACCAGCTCACATAACAAATATTTCTCAGTTCTATATTCATATCATCTTACAACTTTTTTAAATTTTGAATAATAGAAAATTCTCAGTTTCCTCTTAAGCAACCCTCTCTTCTCTATTAAAAGGCAACGTGTGGCCTAAAACACTTATATTCATCTCTTCAGCTCCGAGGGTTACACGCAGATAATTTGCCTTTCAACACTTAACAGGAAAAATTACGTGCGACGCTAAAGATTCACAGCCAGTTGAAACATATTTCATGTTTAATATATTTATGTGTAGATTTATGCAGTGGAATTGTAAACCAATGAGGGTGGGACTAGAAACGAAAACCCAACCGACAAAAAATGTCCCGTTGGTTATCACTTGTGGCTCCCCACAGCTGGTCAAAAACCAGGTTTTACATAAAAGAGATGAGTTCTTGTGTCGCAAAATCCCTTTTTTGGGGAAGATAAGCAAGATATCATTTAATCTGAGAGTTTTAAACAATGCACCGCTAAAAAGATTTAAAAACAACAAGTCTTTTGTGGTGTGAAGGCACAATGACATAGAAAACTCTTCCATTTAGCTACCTTTTAACTGTTTGTACAGTTTTTTTTTTCAAGTTACTAATGATAATGTTTACATAGACATGTATACAGATGGGTTTGGCTAAATCTTTGAGCATCAACTTCACATTAAGCTCAAAATCTAAAACGGCTCATACTGACTTTGAGGAATACATTAGATTGCACTCAGATCTGTATCCAACCTATGCTGCTATTGGCTACTTCAATCTTAGGTTTGGGATGATCACATGCACAAGAGCCAAATATTGTCATTTTGAGCCTTTTTATAGGAAATATTACCTTTTTTTGTGTGTTATAATAATAATTTTATACTTACTATCTTTTTTAACTGCTTGGACTATAAGGAATGACAGCAGGTAGCTACACCAACCGTGTGTCCACAATGGAAGAGCATATGAAGGCGATTGGAGGAGGCTGTATCTTATCAATCAAGGTTTCAGATTGTTATAGAGAAGGCCAGCCTCCCCAAGAACAATAGAAAAAAATAAAAGCATGAAAACAATAAAAAAACAAAAACAACAAAGAGTGAATGTGCTTGCAAAAGAAAATTTCCGCTCATGTTTTTCCCAGTCCACTGGTTCTGGTAAGAATATATTTTGGTCAGATTGTATGAGAATGTGGTCCTGTGGAGGCAGATGGGATGTTAGGTTTTGCCTCCCTCAGTTCGTTTGCTTTCATTGATAGAGCTCATTTGTTATGATATGTTGCAGTTGCTCTCTCAGTTCTTTGAAGCTGGGTCGTACCACAGTGTCCAGAGTCCAGCACTGCTTCATGATGTCGTACACCACCGGCGGGCAGCCGTCCGGAGCGTCCATCTTATAACCCTGCTCTACACGCGGGACCACATCCTTCAGAGGCTGTAACAAGAGAACGAAAACATGTTTGAAGCAGCCAACAGTGCCATCTTCTGGAATTTATTCAAAATGATCATTTGTGAATTAGAGAATGGTTTATATTTGTTAACATAAGTATATTAGTTAACATAAACAAACAAACAAACAAAACTATTACAACAGTTATAGTTGTCAATACAATTGGTTTGTTCACTGTGCATAAACTAATGTGACGTGAAATAAATATGTAGTGTCCCCAGAGTACATATGTAATGTTTTAGCTCAAAATTTCATATAGATAATTTATTATAGCATGTTAAACTTGCTACTTTGTATGTGTGAGCAAAAATTTGCCGTTTTTGGGTGTGTCCTCTTAAATGCAAATGAGCTGATCTCTGCACTATATGGCAGTGCCGTGGTGCAGATTAAGGGGCGGAATTATCCCCTTCTGACATCACAGGGGGACCCACATTTCATTGATCTATTTTTTCACATGGTTGCAGAGAAAGTTTTACCAAAACTAAGTTACTGGGTTGTACTTTTTCACGTTTTCTATGTTCAGAGTCAGATTTTCATGATATTATGTCCCCTTAAGAATACTTTTTGCGGCACAATAATTGCTTCATTGTTAATTCACATTAACTAAGGCATTAACTTCGGTTAACAAATACAATGTTACCAAAAAGTCGGGTTACATAGTTAACTGTTGTTCCCTGAGAAGGGAACGAGACGCTGCGTCTCCCTTGCCATACTTACTGCTTCCCTGTGATGCCGTCTTTGGCAATATTTCAGATAGCAATATACTTTCTGTCTCCCGCGTCACCCTGTCTTTGTCGTTAAGCCTCACCATTGGTTGAATTTGATATACACATTCAGACGCACTTTCTCTTGGAGGCGTCCCCAAAGTGTCATGCAGTGACCCAGCGCGAGGTCCAATACCCTCAGAATCAAGGACTAAATGTGGGAACACATTTCAAGTGAGAGCAAGGTTACATCATGTTACCTTTTAAGATACATTGTTAAAGTTCCCTTTCGAGGGAACTCGCTCTGTGTCACTGCGTGACACTTTGGGGACGCCTCCAGGGGTAAGGGCATCTGAATGTGTATATCAAATTCAACCAATGGTGAGGCTTAACGACAAAGACAGGGTGACGCGGGAGCCAGGAAGTATATCGCTATCTGAAATATTCCCAAAGACAGTGTTACAGGGACGCAGGAAGTATGGCAAGGGAGACGCAGGGTCTCGTTCCCTTATCAGGGAACAACAGTTACATACGTAACCCGAGACGTTTTCATGTGTCAAACACAACTATGCAAAAAAGCATTTTGGTATGAATCAACATTCGCATACAGAAGATATAAGCATTTAAAGCTAACAGTTTAGCACGTGTGCTTAAAAAGTCTAGAATTTTTATGATATTATCCTACACTACACAGGGAATAATATGGATTTTTTCCAGAAAACCTCTTGCATAAAATAGATTCAATCCCTTTCCATGACCTGTATTTATGTATGTATATTACTTCCCAGGTCCTTGAATTTTTTCCCCAGATTCACAAATTTTCGAGGATTTCAAGGACCCGTGGGAACCCGGTTAAAACTAAACTCTGATTAAACATGAGATTATGCGAGTATCTAGCAAACGCAATCGTCTTTTTTATCATAAACCCTTACGTCTGTAGCAGGCATGTATCTTGACGCACAAAACACATATTTTGACATGATAAGCTACAGGCACACAATGTTTTGACGAGTTTTACATTCGTGCCTCCTCGGAAAAGAAGTCACGAGCCGCCACATACAAAATTGACCTTTATTAATTTTGATCTAATAATTTACATATAGTTATAAATAACTTATTAATATTAACATGCATAAGATAATTAATTATTATCTGATTACTTAAAAATAAAAATAGACCTTAATAAAAACTCAATATTTATACTTAATAAAAAAAAAAGATGTCGTTATTACTGACATGACACAAATAAGGGTTTTTCTTTGACTTACAATTCTTGGATACGGCACGCGACCAAAGGAGTAGATCTCCCACAGTAAGATGCCATAGCTCCATACGTCTGACTTAGTGGAAAACTTCTGTTTATCAGACAGACATGTCGGAAAGATAAGAAGGGAACATTTAAATGCATCCATTTAACCTACGCTACGTGTTTAAACATGCAAATGAAAAGCAGATGAGCTACCTTTTCCCTTAAAGCCTCGGGTGAAGTCCACTTCACCGGGAGTTTGGCCGTGTCTTGAGTAGACGAAGCTTCCTTGGTCAGGCCGAAGTCGCTGACTTTAGCTTTGTTATCTTCGGACACCAAAACATTACGAGCTGCGAGATCCCTGTGCACAAAGTTATTAGCCTCCAGATATTCCATCGCCTTGCACACGTCCCTGAAAATAAAAAGGGAAAATTATTGATCTAATAGAGATTGCAATAATCCAACGAGTGAATAAAGAGAAAGAAAAACTTACATAGAGAAATTAATGAGACGATCTCCACCGATAACACTGCGTCCCCTTGAGCGTAAATAGTCCACTAGACTGCCCTAAAGAGAAAGCATACTGAATACTTACTAAAACACTTTAAAATCCATCATGTGTGTTAAAGGATTGGTGACATCATAAAACAACCAACCTTGGCCATATACTCAGTGACAATAAAGAGACTTCCCTTCTCCACAATCACTCCCAGCATCTGCACCAAATTATCATGCCGCAATTGCCTGCATGCAATAATAAACCATATCAATATCAATTTTTTGAGCAAACATTTTATTAGCATAAGACATAGTATGAAAAAGTCTCAGTGCCGTACGTCATGACGGAAGCCTCTGCGACGAAGGCCTGCGCCGTGGCGTCATGTTTGATACACTTCACTGCTACTTTTTGGCCTCTGTAGTCTCCGACCATCACATCTGAGAGCCATTGGAGAGAGTAGTTTTATAATCCAGCCGCAGGTTAAACAGTGTATTTTAACATCTTACAAGAAATATAAAACGGAGGATCTTCTAGATCAAGCAAGCATTAATAAAACATCTCACCTCCAAACTCTCCCTTTCCAATCTTCTGCTGAAGATTCAGTTCCTTCCTATGCAGAGCCCAGCCACCTGCAGAAAAGTAAGATTTTATCAAACCAATCCCAAATCTTCAGAAATTAGGTTCAACCTACTTGATTTGCTAAATGGGATAAGTTCACAGGGTTTCAAATATTTTCCTTACTTCTTGAAAATTCATCTTGGGCTGCCACGGTCCCTTCCATGAGTTTAGGTTTGATGAGTCTGGTACATAATCCATCTGCGTCATTAGTGTAGTGCTGTTAAAACAGGAATAGACGTAAACCAGTTTGCAAAATGTACTGTGGAAACACTATTGTAAAGTGATGGTATGAAATCTATAACTTGCATATAAATTGCATAATTTATATAAAAATATAAATTGCATAGACAACCAATTCATATGCTATGGCAGAGGGTCTTCAACCTTTTTCAGGCCAAGGACCTCTTAATGGATAAAGAGGAAGAGCAGGGACCCCCAGTACATGTATTAAATCAAGACTGTATTTATAATTATTTATGACACATACTTTGTTTGTTGTAATGGTTACGTTACAAAGTTATTTAAAAAAAAAATTAAAATTTATTTTAATTTAACTGAATATGTTTTATCATGGGAAAGTTATGCTCTTAATTTTTTTATTTTATTAATAACCTTATAATGCATTAACTTCATTTTCCCAATAAATAAATAAATAATTAAATTTGCATTCAAACATTATTTGGAGGACCCCCAGTAATACCACCATGGACCCCCAAGGGTCCCTGGAAACCCTGTTGAAGACCCATGTGCTATGGTATATACACATATAAATGTATGGTACTTCATAATATATAAAAAATTACATGGTGTTACCCAAAAAGCCCCCAAAAATCTAAAGTAAACTAAATATATGCCCAAAAAGCTATGGAAATACCTTGCCATACTTTAATATTCCTTATTGTTGCCCTGAAAGGATAATCAGTTTGAAATTACAATTATTTTTTACTTTCTTGACCAGTGAGTGGTTGCTATAAATAAATAAAAAAATAGTTGAAATAACTTAAGCTAATCCAAGTTATTTTTTATTTATTTATAGCAACTTCTTATTAGTCAAGAAAGTTGAAATGAGTAGTAAATTTAAGTTGATTAAACTTCAAAATTTAAGTGCAACAAGGATTTTTTTTACAGTGTAGAAGTCATATAAAAGTCATATTTACATTTATAAAAAAAATATACACTACTGATGAAAATTTTTGATTAAAAGTGTATGCTTAGATGTTTTGTAGACAAATTATCTTTTATTAGAAAACTAACATGTAATTGTAAAAATAAAATTAAAAATTAAAAAAGCCAGATGATAAAATGCCAAGAGTACATTTTTGCCAATTCTGAGCTAAGGATGACTACACCCAAGATGCTAAAATATAGCATTTTAGAAAAACTCAAAACTGTTGAGTAACTGTAATTTTAAAAAGTGTTTAAATAAATCAAAACCAAGTTAAAAATATCAATAAAGAATAAGTGACCTTAACATTTTGAAACTATATTAAAAAAGTACAATACAAAATGACCTGGAACGTCATAGCAGTGAAGTTTCCCCAGTCTCATCAGACGCAGTAACCAGTCCACACCAGCAGATGGCGCTTCAGTATTTGCATTTTATATTGAGTGGACCTTTTATTGTGTAACCTCTTAAGAAACAACATATCTCTCTTTGTTAAAATAAAATATTTTGTAACTCTATTTGTCCGAGTGTTATAATGGTGCAACCAGACGGTGAGATAATATTGGTCCATAAATGAGACGCATCAATTGAGCTGTTGAAATGATCTGGAACCTGCGTGTTTCCTCTTTCTATCACTTCCTTCTCATCAACTGTTCCAGGAACTGTAATGCAAGTGAATGCGTGCGCGCAAAGATGAGTGCCCTTTGCGTACAGCAACCTGATGCTGTAATTCGAAGCGCCCAAAATAACAACACATTTGCATAACCAGACACAAACTAACACTTCAGTAATTCCTAGACTTCCTGATAACATTGGTCTCACATACATTCACCATGAAATGGTAAGTTATTGTAAAGCTTTGAAGTATGCATTAAAGGGGTCATGTGATGTGATTTCATGTTTCCTTTTTCTTTGGTGTATTAACAGCTGTTTGTGCATATAGAACATACGTGAAAGATTAAAGTCTCAACCCCCCAAAAATATTATTTCTTAAAACGCTTCTTTCAAACATATCTACATCACTGTGTGGGAAGATTTGCATAACACCGCCCAAATGTATACCCAAAAAAGTAACTCTTTTTGCTGTAGTATTGTTGCAATTGCCACAATCTTGTGTGCTTTGGGAGCTGATATTTCAAATTTAGTAAGGGTGGGTAACATTTCCATCACACGCTTGAGATATTCAGCGATAACAACGCACTGGATAGCTGGCCAATCAGACAACATCATGCTTTTCACAATAATGAGTTTGTAAAAATCGATGTTTCAAAAAGGCAGGGCAAAGAGTGATAGAGTGAAAATGAACTTTTTTTTTACCTTTAACCACATAAACACATCCCATTACACCAATTCCAGGCTACAGAGACAGAGCGCAGCGCGTCACAACCTGAAAACCACGCCCACCGGGGGGAAAACAATCCATCCGTCTCCATTGACTTTGTATTGCGAGAGGCTGCCTCCTTGTCATTTCTGGCTTATAACAAAAAACTGAATAATGCCTAAAAGCTGTTGTGTGACAATATGTACAGCTAATAAGCCAAAAAACCCAGAAATAACTTTTTATAAGCTCTCAACCCAAAAAAACGAGCGTTTAAAGACACAAAAGTGGAAACAGGCAACTTTTCATAGTACTACTATTAGTAGAACTGCGCCCACTAGAGGAAAACTTAGTCAGCGATCCACTTTTTTCTCCTTAAAGACTGTGTTTTACGGCTTGACGGCTTATATAAACTTATTTGTGTTTTTTTTTAGCTTGTTAGCTGTACACCTTGTCACACAGCAGCTTTTAGGCATTATTCTGTTTTTTGTTTTAAACCAGAATTTACAAGGAGGCGGCCTCTCGCAATACAAAGTCAATGGACTCGGTTGCATTGTTTTCCCCTCCGGTGGGCGTGGTTTTCAAATTAGCATAACTGCGCTCTGTCTCTATAAGGTAAACTAAATGCTACTGGTCGTCTTAAAGGGGGAGGAGCTACTCAGCATGCCCCACCCTAACTTCCTGTATCATTGAAAACAATGGATCGACAAAAGCTGCAAAATTCAAAGCAATTCTCTGGGTCTTTAATATAAGAATTCATTTGTGTTACTTTTTTGCATTGGACCAACTCGATTCGAAGACAAAGTATTGACATAGTCACTTGTGATGCACCCAACCAATGTTCATATAATGAGCTGTAATGTGCACCCATGTGTGCAAAAGCTAAATTCACAGACAGTGCACGGACAATACCAGCCATGCTGAACATACAAATTACAACATAAGTATTCAAATTCGTATAATCTGTCCTTGTCTTCTAATGAATTTTATTGAGAGGATTGTGGTGAGATATCTAACGCTGTAATTTAATCACTTAGTGAGCATAACTGTTTCATTCTTATCCAATTCTTTAAAAAGACCACAACTGTTTTACTGTGACTATGAGGGTTAAGCGAGGGGGAGAGAGACAGAGCCAAAATTACACAGAAGAATGTGAGGAATTCTGTAATAGAGTCCATTATAGAAAGAGCGAAGTGATATTTAGGAAACCAAGATTCAGCTGACCACTAAAGCCAGCGTGACATCTAAACCCAATCTGGAATTATCTGAACGAAACCTTTATAAAACTTTAACATCTGACTCTTATCAAGACAATGAACACTGTCAATGATTTATAATGTTTATTACTACACTCTTAAGAAAGGATATTTATTTTAAACATATTTTGTGTTATGCTATTTAACACATTGTGTGTCATTTTGTGTTAAAATAAAACAAGTTGTGGTAAAAGCAACACAAAATATGTTGTTCAAATAATAACACAAAACGAGTTGTTCCAATAAAAACACACACAAAAAATGTGTTGTTCCAATAATAACGACACAAAATGTGTTGTTCCAATAACACAAAGTGTTGTTCTCATAATACCACAGATGTGTGTATTCTTGGAAAACGCATTTAGTGCATCTATTCTAAAGGTGTACAAATTCTGGGGTTTGCTAACTGGTTGATTTTTGGACATATACAAAGTTGGTCTTTAATCATTTAATTTCCCAGTTTATTTAAAATTACTAAATATCTTCATGGAAGATGATCTTTACTTAATATCCTAATGATTTTTGGCAAAAAAAAGATAATTTTGACCATACAATGTATTATTGGCTATTGCTTTAAATACACCAGTGCTACATAAGCATAAATGTGACCCTGGACCACAAAACCAGTCATGAGGTCAATTTTTAGAAATTGAGATGTTTACATCATCTAAAAGAATGAGCTTTCTATTGAGGTATGGTTTGTTAGGATAGGCCAATATTTGGCACAGATACAACTATTTGAAAAAAAAAAATCTAAATATGGAGAAAATCTGAAAAATAAGATCCTAAGCAACACATATTACGAATGATAAAGATTTTTTTTAAATATTGACAATTGAAAATGTACAAAATATGTTCATGGAAGATGATCTTTACATAAGATCCTAATGATTTTAGGTTAAAAAAAAAGAATAATTTTGACCATACAATGTATTATTGGCTATTGCTTTAAATACACCAGTGCTACTTACGCATAAATGTGACCCTGGACCACAAAACCAGTCATGAGGTCAATTTTTAGAAATTGAGAGGTTTACATCATCTAAAAGAATGAGCTTTCTATTGAGGTATGGTTTGTTAGGATAGGGCAATATTTGGCACAAATACAACTATTTGAAAAAAATAAAAAAATAAATAAAATCTAAATATGGAGACAATCTGAAAAATAAGATCCTAAGCAACACATATTACGAATTATTTAAAAAAAAAAAAAAAAAACCGACATATTGACAATTGAAAATGTACAAAATATGTTCATGGAAGATGATCTTTACATAAGATCCTAATGATTTTAGGTTAAAAAAAGAATAATTTTGAGCCATACAATGTATTATTGGCTATTGCTATTAATACACCAGTGCTACTTATGAATAAATGTGACCCTGGACCACAAAACCAATCATTTAGCAGACGCTTTAATCCAAAATGACCTACAGTGCATTACCAGGTAATAGGGGAGAGCGGGGCACAACCTAATGCTTTTCGGCTTTGGCTCTATCATTCGAAAAATAAATATTTAAATTAGATCATTTTTTACACAATCAACACACATCTGATACAAATGAACACTTAAAGTTTGTTTGTGGGATGTACTGTGATCGTACAATTACACCGAAAGTGACAGGAGTGCAAACGTTACCCCAAAGGTGGGGTTATTGGAAACAAACAGAGGGTTTGTTGTAACACCTGCTAGAATTTGGTTTAAACACAAATAATTAAATAAAATTCTGTCTATATACGGTGGATAGTGTTTATATATCTGCCTATAATAGATAGATATCCACACATGATCCTTCATCTAACCATCCTTATATTATGCATCAATGCATAAAGACCGTTTCATCAGGCACATGTGCGGTGATGCGATAAGCGTCTAGTCCGAACTTTACTTTGGGTTTCTGTTTGTTTAATGGTCTGACTAGTTGCTGAAACTGAACTCTTAAACAAATACCTCGTCGAAAATAACAAATGTTTTGGGTTCCTATGTAATCTACGTGTTGTTTATTTTGCTTGTTATATAAATAAACTACTTTAAAAGGACTTTGTTGTAATTTATTCTTCGCAGCGTTTACCGGAAGTTACGTGATGACCACGAAAGCCGCGTGTTTATGTTGTTACTGCTGAAACCGTCCATAAATGGATTTTTTTGAAAGGGCTGCACAATTAAAACAAAAAAAATCATAATTGTGTGTTATTTCCTCTGATAAGTGTATTAACAGTTATCATTTTGATAAATAGTATTTACATTGTTTTCATTTTATTATCATTGTATACCTGAGGCTTAATTGTAACACTGTGACAACTAACCCCGCTGTGTAAAAATGTTTTCAATCCCAGCTATCAGTTACTAAGAGTTGCTGACATTTTTTGTTGTTTTTTGGGTTTTAGGATAACCAGACAGTGATAAAAATAATATAAAGTTGGATTTGGTGACAGAAATTTACTTCCAAAAAAACTCTTTGTTTAATATCATCTTAATGAAAACACAACAAAACATTTTACAAATTCACAGGAGAACATCATTTGACAGTAAGAGGAAAAAACAAAAGCACAGATTACTCAGCCCGGTACAAATATCTAAAATATCCGTGTTAAAATTAACCCCATGTTAGTTTGTGCCCCACTCACCCTAAATTTTATATGTATGTGTGTTCCCCGGGGATCAAACTTATGACCTTTTGCACCGCTAATGCAATGCTTTACCAATTAAGCTATAGACCGTTTCAGCAGTAACAATATAAACAAGCGGCTGTCACGGTCCGCACGTAACTTCCGGTAAACTCCGCTAAGAATAAATAACAACAAAGTTCTTTAAACGTAGTTTATTTATATAACAAGCAAAAAAACAACACATAGATTACCTAGGAAACCAAAACATTTGTTATTTTTGACGAGTCATTCGTTCAAGAGATCAGTTTAGTAACTAGTCAGACCATTAAAAAAACGAAACCGGAAGTAAGGTTCGGATCCAGACTTGTATCACGTGCGTCCAATGAAACCGTCTATAAGAATATAATAATATAGAATCTCGAATGATTGGTACTTACTTCAAGTGTACAGCGAAAATACTGAACTCCCAAATTGTTTAATAAAAAAAGTTCAGACTAACACACACACACACACGCACACACGCACACACCTTTCATTTCAACTTGACCATGCAATTTTTGTCATCCCATGTCACATCCTCTTACAACCCTGGACTGAACCTGTGACCCCACAGCATGAGGTGTGCGTGTGCAAGAAATTGTTTCCTGGAGTCTATGGTAAACGCTTGCTCCATTGCTCTGGTCAGCGCGTCTGATGCGAACTGACTTCCTGTTAGGTCTATTTTTAAATCGGTGTGTGGTGATCAATTTGAAAATGTTGATGGAGGCAGTACAAGCAGTAACAGGAAGAAGCTTGGTGGTTTCATAACAAGCTGTGCCGACTTTGCGTGCAATTGAGCCGAATATAGTACAAAAGTTTCATATCTATACTAGTCAATTCCTGTGATAAAACAATTACAAATTTTCCATCACTTGTATATAAAAAATATAATTTTTTTCTTATTAATTTTCTATTACTAGTAAAGTTGTGAGTAAATAGGAAGTGACAAAAGATGACTTTATTAATTCATTCATTGGTGGTATAAATATAAAACGCCATTTGTGACCCTGTCTGTGAAATCCAGGGTAAAGTTTCATAAACTAATTTATTCAATCTTAGTCAATATTGAAGATATCTAGTTTATAGTTTAACAATGTTCTTGACTGAATCACATATACAGTACTGTGCAAAAGGTCACCATCACCAGCTTTGTTGTTTTAGCAAAGTTTTAATGTCTATCCATATTTATTTTTCACAACATACAAACAGAAAATACAGGAAATATGTACACAAAATTAAAAACAAAAATTTTTTGGAACTACATGTCATCTTCAGGCATCAGTCAGTATTTAGTGTGACCTCTCTTAACACAAAACTTGAGCTTTTTTGAGGAGACTGACGTCCTGAAGTCATTCAATTAGAATTAAAAATTAGTCATTTATTTTTAAGAAATCCTGCAGTTTCCTGCTATTGCTCAACTGGAAGAGGAGTTTACCCTAGATACTTCACACTTCAGCTTATACTGTTTTTAATACTACATACACATTTTCTTTATTTTCTGGTTGTATTCTAATAAAGAGACTGAGAAATAATTATATATGATCACTACACAATTGCAAAAACATCAAATCCAATGGTAGCATGGTGGCCTAACACTTGTGCACAGTACTGTACGTCTTATACCAGATGATAAACAGAGATCCTCACCTCCATGAGCTGCATGAGGTTTTCAAAATACTCCTCCTCATCAATGGACAGCTTGCCGTTGTGGTAGATGATGCGATAATGCTCCACCTTGCCATCGCAGCTGACACATAGGGTGTAGTCGCCAGGGTAGTTGGTGCTCTCACGCACCAGGAAGAGGCCCGTCTCTGGGGGATAGAGGAGCCTCTCGGCCTGCTCACGTGTGATCTTTCCATGAAACCATCTAAGTGACCACAGATAAAAAAAAAGTGTGTTAAGATAGATTATTTAGATCTAGCATTAATGTATAAATTGGTCTGTCATAGTATGATGAAAAGGGACTTGTTAATAAAATTTTATCTTAAATGGATATTATATTGAATATTAATTATTCTTGACCAACTCACTTTTATTGAATAGAAAAAGATACAGTAATAGTATGGTAGTAGTAGTAATACAATAGTTACTGATGCTTTCTGCCGCATATTTTTGGCACTGCCAGAAAATAGTCCCTTGCCATTGAAAGATACTAAGGGCACTATTTTCGGCTGCTGCGTAATATCATTGCGCCTGCTGCAGCCATGTTAAGGCAGCAAAGTCCTTGATTATTACGCCAGAATGAGAGTATAGTTCCTAGCCGTATCTGCGTAGAAAATCGCAACTTTTAATTTTCTCTCAGTCTTAGTACACGATGTAACTACAGAAGAGTCAAGTTTTAAATTGGAAAAATATCCAAACTCTTTGGTTATTTTTTAGCACGATGCTAATGGTCTAATGAGATTCAATGGATTATGGTAAGCTATGCTAAAAGTGGTACCGCCAAACCCGGAAATCGGCTGAATGGTCTCCAAAACTGTAAAAAGGGGAGCTGGAAAATGAGCACAATTTTAAAAAAAGTGGGGTGTCCCTTTAAGTAAATGGAAGAATTTTCTTTTTTTGAAGGAATAATAATTCAACCAAATAAAAATTCTTAAGAGCTTATATAGCAATTGATGCGTCACATATCTATGGCAAAATCAATGATGACAAAAATCAATGGTAACAAGACACACAAAAAAACCAATGAGATTTGATGTTACTGATACTTTTGCTGCCAAATTTGAACCTCCCTGATCTGTGTGGTGCCATGAATATGTGATATTGATCGCTAAACAAGCTCAAAATATTACTCGTTCTCTCTCACAAATGTATTGTTTTACTTAAGAAGACGAAACCCCACTGGAGTCATTCAGATTACTTTAATGATGGATGGATGTGCTTCTTGGAGCGTCGCCATGTTGGCTCCCATATAACATTTTAATATAAAATGATGCATGTGTGTACACACGAAGAAAGCAGATCATATACATCTGGGATGGTATAATAGTATTAGGGAGTAAATTGAGATAATGTTCAGATTTTTTTATTTTAACTGTTCCTTTAAGTAAGGGCAAAAGTAACGTGAGACAAAAGTAAGAAAGTGATTTTCTCGCAGCCCTGATAACATTTGCATCCCAAACTATGACAGCATCTTAGGCACACAACCCTTGACAGAGCTGACAAATATCCCGTTATTTACTCACCGTTTTCCACGTGCAGGGCTCCAGACTAACTTTTTTCACTAGGAGTACGGTGGCCCCAACTGAAAAATTTAGGGGCGCAACCAAAAAAATGTAGGGGCACACGCTGTAAATCAACATGCTAACCAAATATTCACATTTCTACAAATTTCCACTGTATTACTAATAAATACTTTAATAAGCTAGATGCAGAAAGTACAATGTGCTGTTTCAAATTCAGTGTAACATTACAAAAAAAGTCAAATTTACTGATGGCACATGTGCAACTGGATGTAAAATTCAGTGGCACACTCTCAAATTTTGTTGGCAAAATGCCACCATTTGGTGGCAGTCTGGAGCCCTGACGTGTCCAAAAGCGTTCATTTTTTTCTTATAATGCGTTGTGTTTCTTGTTTAATGTGTTAAAGTACAGATCAATCTACAGGTTATTTAGTGCTCTAACACATCCTTAGTTTTTCAAAATAAAAGTAAATCGGGTAAATTTAAGTTTGTACTGTTGGTTGCTTTTGAAACATTTGAAATGAAATTAAAAATAAAAATGTAATTTCATAATTTTTTACAAAGATAAATGACAAAATATGTTTGCAGTTACATATTAACAAGGTCAAATAGTCATGTATATTTACTAAAAACAAGTGTAACACAAAAATCTCTCATGTTTTGTTGTGTTACTTTTGACCCACGTGTGTTACTTTCGTCCCTGTTGACAGCGTCAAAAGTAACAATTTACTACTTATGTTCAAAGTGAAACTATACTCAAGTCGTTTTACATTTGTTTAAAATTCCACCTGGTATTGATAGACCACACTTGTGAGTTACTGACCACGGCAAAAATATCTCTCTTTCTAAAACATTATCTTTAAAAATTAAGTTTTTCTGAAAAATTATACTTTCGCCCCCCGCTCTCCCCTACCTCACAAAGGGGAAATTACACATTTGCATGTGCACTATTAACCATATACACACCCTCAAAAAAAGGTATTAGGTGACACATGGGTCACTTAAAACAAAAAAAACTTGTATGATATCAGTTCTATCGATCTATAGTATCTATCTTCTATCTATAGTATCTATTCATCAATCATACTGTACCTATCTATATATAATATCTATTTTTAGTATATAATAGTATATATAGTATCTATTTATTTAAAGGAAAACACCACCATTTTCAATATTTTATTATGTTCTTACCTCAACTTAAACAAATTTATAAATACCTATCTTTTTTCAATGCGTGCACTTCATCTTTGTAAAGCGCGTCGTGAATGTGTTAGCATTTAGCCTAGCCCCATTCATTCCTTAGGATCCAAACAGGGATGCATTTAGAAGCCACCAAACACTTCCATGTTTTCCCTTTTTAAAGACTGTGACATGAGTACTTACACAAGTATGGTGGCACAAAATAAACGTGGCGATTTATTAAGCGGATAAAAATGAGAACTATATTGTATGGCGCTTAGTTTGTAGCACTTCGACTGATCAGTATTTTACTTTATAATTACTTTTTACACACATAGAATTGTATTGTGTTTGGTACTTACTTAGTATGTACTAACAATGGGTGGGGGGTATTCTTAAAAAAAAAAACAGTCATTCAGACCGTTTAAAGCACAGAACTAAAAAAAGGAGCAAAATTACAGGCTTCCAAAAAGAGCACCGGCCTCGCCTGGCCCTTCTGTGGCTTCCCTGGCATGACAAACATCCAATCTGTATCTCACAATTACTCTCGCATATACATACGAGACATCTAAAATAAACCAAAGCCATACACTTACAGCAACGATTACCACTACCATGAGAATCTGTTGAACCTAAACACATCTGCAGCTAAATCTAAAATCGACAACATATTCAAACTTCTTTCAAATTTCTCAGGGTTCAACCGAGGCCACAAAAACACCGCTGCGGTTGTGGCAAACGTTATAGATGCAAACCTGCTAAATAAAACTGCGATAAAGTAATTCAGACATCTGCGTCACTCCATCAGTTGTTCCTTCTAAAAGCAGCCAGTAATTGAAGAATATCACATGCTCTCTTACAAACAAAAGACCAATCCAGATGCATGCTTCTGACTTTTGCATATCAGATACACAGAGATGGACTTTTTCCACTTCCCTTATTCATCTCAGTGCTGCCATTTGTATACCGCAGATTTCTCCTCCTATTGCCTCTAAAAGGCCGATTCAAATGAGTCCTTGGCCTATAGTAGATCATCTATGATAGCATCAGTGATACTTGCTAAATATAGCGCTCTAATGTTTGTATGTACAAAACTTAAACACTCTTATCGTAAACCAAAAGCATGCAATTTGCAGTTAAAAAAACAACAACAGCTATGCAATTGTTGTGCACACACAAACGCAAGCAAGTGAAATGGGTACTTACGGCATAAGACTCAGTTTACCGCCCGATTTCACGCCTTCCCTTTTCTGAACATAGTTTGCTGGTATGGTTCCCTCTCGGCCAGATGAGTTTTTTGCTTTGTACCAGTTGGGATCCTGAAAAACAATATGAGCACATTAATTCCAAAAACTTCTAAAGCTTTAGTTCTTTTCTTTTTTTGATGATGAACTGAAATTAACGATTCAATAATTATGAAGAAACTATGCTAAAAAAACATTTATTTCCACATATTCTACAATTAAAGTTAATTCTGACCTTTATTAGTTTTTCAGAGAGGATTTCATCCGAAATTTACCTTTGTGACTCCAATAATGGTAATAACATCTCCTTTGGACATCGGCAAGTCCCGGTCTGTCGATCCGGGGAAGTTGTACCTGGCCACACATTCAGTGCCCGGAGGCCAGGTCGACTAGATGGGGGCGTTAGAAAGAAAAAAACATGAGGAAAAACCCTTGACCTTATAACCCTTAAAAAACAAGACTGTGAGGAAGTACTAAAATGACCATAAAGTTCATCCAGTTCTCTCAAAACGGACATACAGATATTTTCTCCTGAAGCAAACATGTCTCTTGTGTTACCTCTAAGGTAGACATAGCTGTGGGAAAACTTCTCACAGTCGATCCGTTTCAACCCGTAACATCAGAGCTGAGCCCTGTGGCGTACAGCTGCAGCCAGAAGCGGCCAAACACCTATGGGAACCAAAATGAAACAATCATTATTGGAGTAGCAATGCAATTTTTAAATGCATGTGAATAACATTAAAAACACTGAAAAACTTACATTGCACAAAAAAACAACCTCACATATTCTGACGGTAAATAACAACCTTCAAGCTTGACAGCAAATACTGCTTAGCAGTGAACAGAGTTACAGTACACGCACACTTTCAAAGGGGAAGTGGCGGATCTAGATTTTCCGATGCTTTAGACAGGAAGAGCTGAGCAGAAAGCACGGTTTGCAAAAAGCTTGTAAAATATTCAGTGTGAAAGGGAGGCAGCATGAAGCAGTCAACAAGACTTGCCACTGTACCAAAGCTATATTCGTAGATAGTTCTTGTGCAGTAATGGACATCCATGCATCATATATTATTAGGTCACTGCACATTACCATAAGGCTAAATATGGCAGCACTGTTCTACGTCTAGATGACCACAACCAAAAAAACTAAAATCACATCATGGCATACGAACACCAGAAAGCAGAAACAAGAAGCCAATTTCACTTTCATGGTGATGACCAACAGAAAGCTAAAGTTGTTATGGCACTTTTCCACTATGACGAGTTCTGGAAAAAGAGAGCAAGATCTTTTGAAAGAGTAATGAAGAGTAAAATGAGTGTTTAACGTCTTTGTCGAGTAATTTTTTTTTTATTTGAACAAATGTCACCCAATCTGTGAAATCCAGGGTAAAGTCTTAATCTAATTTGGAGATTTTGGAGCATTAAAGTTTAATTTAACTCATCGAATTCGATATTTGACCTGATCTTACTCAGTCAATTTTAAAGATATCAAAGTTATATTTTCACACAATGTTCTTTACGCTATGTAAGATGATTTTTGTGTAGAAAACATGACTTCAGCTGGGTTTTGACAGACTGGGAAACAAATGAGCATTTTTTGTCATAAGACTTAGGGTGTTTTCACACCTACTGTAGTTCATTGAGTCCTCCAAGCACTCTCGGCGCAGTTCATTATTTTGTATATATAAACACACACACACACACACACACACACACACACACGTTTATTAAAGAAACATTTACATGTTAATATATTTATTTGTTTAGATTTGGTATATTTTATATTGTATATAAAAAAGTAAAAAAAAAAAAAAGTTATATATACATAATAATTGCACACACAAATATATTATGCAAACACAAACTTTTATTTTTAATGCAATTAATTGCGATTAATCTTTTGACAGCCCTAACCGTCATTATGATTTTGCCCATAATCAAGCAGCCCTAGACTGATTACGATTCGCTTTTGGGTTCTTTTGTTGTTCAAATTTTGTTATGACATGTGAACGCAATGAGGTACTGGCCCACTTATGAACTTGTAATGTGAATAAGAAGGGGTCTGAGATCACTTTAGTTCTCAAGAAGACCAAAAAAAAAGAACTGGGTCCTCTTTTGAGTTCACTATATTGTGACCACCAAAAGGACTGTGGTCACATTCAGCTAGTTTCTTTTCTGGTATCAGATTAAAATTGCCACTTTTTAGGTGTGAGCAAAAATGTGCCCTTTTAAATACAAATGAGCTTATATCTGCTTTAAAATGGCAGTGCCGTGGTTGGATAGTGCAGATTAAGGGGCGAAATTATCCCCTTCTGACATCACAAAGGGAGCCAAATTTCATTACCTATTTTTTTCACATGCTTGCAAAGAATGGTTTACCAAAACTAAGTTACTAAGTTGTTCTTTATCACATTTTCTAGGTTGATAAAAGCACTGGGGACCCAATTATAGCAATTAAACATGGAAAGTGTCATTTTCATGATATGTCTTCTATAAAGGAATTAAGGATTTTGCCATTCAATTAGATTTTATGATTGCATTAAAAAAGCAAGAGAGTTAAAAAAAAATGCAAAACTGCACATAAGTTATAACTGAAATTAACTATTTTTGACCTCATGTAATGCATAAAAAACTGAGATTTTAATTCACTTTAAAAGTTATTGTAACTTTAATTACAATATAAAGCAAAAAAATAAAAATCTGCAACTTAAATAGCAATTTCTGAAATCGCACGCTGTGTGTAAGAATACAACAACAGGAAGCTGAATCTATTTTAACACTAATAACATTTCAAACTAAATCAATCCTCCAATCTTATTTTTATGCTTTCCTCAGAGGCGAAATGCATGCGAAACACACGCCAACTAGAGTTTTTATGAAACAGGGCCTTGACCTAAATAATGTGTCAACCGACCCTTGCTTGCACTCAATGCAAAACAGCTTTGGCATAAAAAGTTTTGCAGCAAACCCCACAATATGACGTCACTTCCTGTTTAAGCTACAGAGACTACAACGGTCTTCCTGTATTGGCATGCATGCGTTGGTGGGTGATGAGCCCTAAGGGTGCTGGCCAGAGCAGTAGACGGCAAAAAGAGCGCCAACTACGGTATAATACACAGAAGCCCATACAACAAGGATATAGCACACTTCCCTTTAAAAACACAGTCGTCCCCGCCTACCCTTACTGCCTAATTTTATACTCCCTGTACAGGAATAACATGAATCATCTAAAGACAGGAAACTGATTGTGCTGTTATGAAGGCTTGCCACTTCAGATATGCAAGAATATTATCAGTCTCTATGGTTATTTTTTGTAGTATGTATTCTATATATTTACTAGTTTCATAACTTTTGTTTTCTCCTTAGATAGCGCAATAAAAATAAACTTAAATTGAAATGTCAGAAACGGCACATAGCAATACAGCATTTATTCTATATAGTCGCATAAAACTTTGTTTTGTCATTTTTATAACTTAAATCAGTAAATGCTTAAAGGGACACTCCACTTTTTTTGAAAATATGCTCATTTTCCGTCTCCCGTAGAGTTAAACATTTGATTTTTACCATTTTGGAATCAATTCAGCTGATATCAGGGTCTGGCTGTACCACTTTTAGCATAGCTTAGCATAATCCATTGAATCTGATTCGACCATTAGCATTGTGCTAAAAAATTACCAAAGAGTTCACGAAACGCCTGAAAATAGTCCCCTGCTATTGAAAGTAACCAAGGGGACTATTTATGGGCAGTTAAGTTTTAAATAGAAAAAATACTGAAACTCTTGAGGTATTTTTTGCGCGATGCTAATGGTCTAATCAGATTCAATGAATTATGCTAAGCTATGCTAAAAGTGGTACAGCCAGACCCGGAGATCAGCTGAATGGATTCCAAAATGGTAAAAATCAAATGTTTAACTCTAGGGGAGCTGGAAAATGAGCATATTTTCAAAAAAGTGGAGTGTCCCTTTAAGCTCTCACATGGATTGCAAAAAATAAAATAAAAGATGGCTGAAAAGTTGAAAAGCTTAAAAAGTTTGCTAAACATTCCCGACAGGTCTCATACCCAATGCCCATTTGCATCAGAGGCAAATGACTTGTATCGATTTCCCATAAACCTTTGAAAAGGCTCTATGTAGGAATACGAGGTTCAAAATCTCAAGCTTGAGATTCGCCTCATTTAATAATATGACGCTGTGGAAGTCGTCCAAATGGTGTCTGTGAGTTGCCCCAAACACACACACACACAGACCCACAGTGGTGGCAAAAGAATGATGCAATCGTATGAAAAACCCCAAAATGAGGCCCTCATCAAAAAAGCAGGACACTGCCAATACTGAAGAACATCCAACTCGAAAACGTCCCGGCGAGAACTTGACATTCAAAGAGGAATGCGTTCACCAATCAGCATCAATGAGCTTCAGTCTTTCTGCGATCAGCAACAATTTTGGGGCGTGCCTTGGCAAATCCCTTGCTACAAATGATATCATTGTTTAAGGAAAGCATCTAGAGGGCGACGCCTTACACAAGAGGACTTTTCATTCCTTTAAATCGGAGACAGACTTGTCATCTTTAGGAAGGCAAGCTCGCGGCGGACGTCTGGAGACCGGCGGGCGTCTCAGCAGCCCTGGTCAGCTTTAGCGGCTAAACGGATGATGGGGTGTGGAAGTCCAATAAAAAAGTCTTTCCTGCATCTTTTTCACTGGTCACTTGAGCACTGTTTTACCAGTGTCAAAAGATCTCATTTGTACTCGCTAATAGACATTGCCAAAGGTGAAAAGTGCTAACAGGATCCACGAAGCCCCGCGGGTAACAAAACTAAACTATCACCTTTGAATGTCACACGAAGCATCAGAGGTTTTGATTTATTCCTTCGTGTTCAAAGAACAGTATGTGGAAGTGAGACAGACAAACCAGCTAGAGACTCAGCATGGGAGGCACGACGATCGGCTCCAGGCTATGTTAGAAACCATCTTCAATGACTAAGAAGAAAACAGAGATGTGATGTGCACAGAGATAAAATCCAGACTAACTATACTCAACTATAAGCACACGAGCCGTGAGATCATTTAATAACCGAACACCTAGCATGACTATGAATCTGCCAAATGTAATAATCTTGCACAACAACTGGCGTGATGCTCTTCATTTTTCCCATTGCAGCATAAATGGGGCATCTTCAAATATATTAACAATTTAATGAGTACAGTCGGGGGGCTTGAGGAGGACCAGTGAGACATGCTCCATTTTTAGATCAGATATGCAACGTTAATATATTCCTGAGCATGTGCACGTAAGAAAATGCTATAGGGATAGGCCTTATGGGTCCTACTATGGTAATAAGTGACCCTGTCTGTAAAATTCAGGCTAAAGTCTCGTAACTGATTATGGGGGCATAAAACGTTTGATTTCAGTCTTTGACATATTCTTACTAAGTCAATATTAAAAATATCAAGGTTATATTTTCCCAGAATGTTCTTTACATTATGTAGGATGATTTTAAGTAGTAAATTACAAAAAATGACTTTAGTTTGATTTTCATAGACAGGGTCACATATTGCATTACTGGTATATATAAGAATTAGTTATACTGTAGGTTATCTGAAAAGACAACATATAAATATCTGGACTGTTAAAATACCTCAAGCGGCATTATGGTATGCATATCTGCTAACTTCTACTATCAGTGCACTGGGGCAAGATCGAACAAGTTTTGAGATTCTGGTATCTTCAGGTTCTCCTAACTGCAACATTCAGAACATGATAACCTAAAACACAAATATTTTGCCATCCTAAAAGCTATGGAAGTATCTTACATGCTATCATCTCATATAAGGGCTACAGAGCATCACACAAAGCAAAATATTAATACTGTACAGTGCAAGCAAACAGCACAACGCGAAAAAAAACATTATATATTTTGTTATTTATAACAAATTCCTAGTTAAGTGTAATTTAAAGTCGTGCGTACTAGGTTCTATGCCGGCTGTGCGTAACTATGACAAGTACCTCACCAAAAATTTAAAGAGAACCTATTTCACTGCTTAAAAAACAATTAATTATTTTTATTTGGTGTATTTGGTATAATACGATGTGTTCGCGTGGTTTATGGTTAAAAAAACACATTATTTTCCACATAACGTATATTTTCAGATTTCACTCTTTTCCTGAAATGCAAAGATTTAAAAAGCTCTGTGTCCCTGATTGGCCAGCTAATCTGTACATTGTGATTGGCCTGAATACCTTTGATGTTAGCCGGTAACGTGACGCTCATTACGATGTTTGAAAGATTCGGTTGCTAACAGGAGTCAACTTTCAGGCTGTAAGTTCGAAGCGGGAGGAATTATGTCTACATCGCCAATCCCAAAAAGTAAACTGTTGCCTACAATCCGTGTGTTTATTGTAGTCCAAGAAAAGAGATTTACGTTGGAGACGATAACTTGCGTTATAGTTTACTTAGGGGTTTGTACCTTTTGCACATCGTTAACAATTACTAATACACACTTACACACAAGGACATTTAAAAACGTGAATTGGACAATAGGTGCTCTTTAAACAACGCATCCATTCTAACCACAAGTGCAGTGATTGGTCCACTAGAACCCCTCCCATTTGGTAAAAAAACCTGCGTCACATTTCTTCAAAGGCATTTCCGTTCGCAATGGTGAAAACAAAGATGGGCCAAGTTAAGGAATGATAACTTAAACTGCAACAAAAGTCGCTTTCTGTTTACCTCCATCACTGATGTTCTTCTCAAATAATACACAAAAAGCGGCTGCTTCTTCTTTGTTTGTGGGTTTACTGGCCAAGCTGCTTCTTCTTTGGCTGTTGCACTCCTACTGTGGGTTACACGCGTGGATACTGCCTACTAGTGGTCTGCATGTGTAATTGCATGTCGATGCAGAAGTATATATGAAAAGCGAAGCTTAAGGGCTCGTTATAGTCGTGCGTAGGTCCTACGGCGTAGCCGCGACGGCGTATGTATTTGTTTTTGTTTTTTTGCGACGGCATAGGTTCCGCGTCGGTTTTCATTTATACTTTTGCGTCGACGTCCGCGCCACAGTAGCAGCGCGACTGTCAAAGAAAAAGCAGCTTGGCAAGTTAACTCACAAAGGAAGAAGAAACAGCAACTTGTTGTGTATGATTTGAGAAGACCAGCAATGATGGAAGTAAATAAACAGCGACTTTTGTTGCAGTTTGAGTTAAATCACTCCTCAACTTGGCCATTATATGTTTTCATCGTTGCAAACGGAAATACCTATGACACAGTTTTTTTTACCTGACGGGAGGGGTTCTGGTGGACCAATCACAGCGCTTGCGGTCCGCAGAGCTACGCACAGGCTACGGATAGCCTACGCCGAACTTACGCATGACTATAAATCAGGCTTTAGCCTACGCTGTAGGACCTACGCAAAACTATAATGAGCCCTTTTTAATTTTGACAGTTTGCAGCTCTGGCTTGCAGTGCACATAGGGCATGACGTTGCAATCACACTAACAACGATTTAAGAGTTAAATTTAGCTCTGAAGGTTAACAAGGTAACTGCATTGTTGTTTTTCGCCTTCTTAAAATTATTTGTGGGCTCCACAACCTTCGACAGCTACAGAACATATGACCACAAATGGTTCTGATGGTTTTTGTGTTTCAATAGCCCAGTTATACTGTAAATCATAACAGCATCTAAGTTGTGTGTACTTCTTTGATTTAAGTCAAATAATCATGGCAAGTTTTAAATATTAAACACACGTTTGTACGTTTCCAACCTGAAGTTACAGATGTTGCTCAACTACTGAACAAAGTATATCTTTAAGCTTATTTAACTCACATTTTTAAGGCAGAAAGTGAACTTTCGTTTCTAAGTTTAACCAGCTTGAAATGTTTTACAGACTCTACTGGCAAAACAAAGGTCATGGGTTCAACTCCAGGGAACACGCATACAAAAAAGAAATTGCTGAAGACTGAATGCAAGGTAAGTTAGCCGAATAAATGATGGTAAAATAAGATAGCGTTGCATTTTGATAATGAATCTGTTTCTATGGCACTACACATACCATAAGGCGGTCCCAGCAATTATGATAGGCTATTTATACTTTATGAAGTAATGCATGTCATTAATATTCATGCGTCAAATTCCTCAGCATTGGGAGACAAAGCCATCCTATGACAGACACAAGGCAACGCAGTATGAAGACGAGGGATGTGGTGAACACAGAGAGAATGAGATATGTGAGACAGGGCTGGGGGACTTTGACCAAAATACATATCTCATGTCATGTGATTCTGCGATGAATTGCGATATACAATAACTCAATATTTTCTACAAAGTGAATTAAATGGTTACATGCAAGTCAAAGCTTCGTGAGATGCCACTTTTATTTTTATTAAACCGCATATGATGAAAATGAAAGTAAGAATGGATTTCCTAGTATAGTTTTTTTTTTACAGCTGCATAACATACGAGATGGTTGGAAAGCTCATGTCTGACCTTCAAGCTTCTGTTGTAAAGAAAGATGGTCATATCAGACCATACAGATATATTGATTGATTTCAATTTCAAGTTAAAGGAACTTTATCGGCATGATTGTGTCACTTACAATATTACCAAAGAATTATACATAAAAAAAATACAATAACACAATAGAAATTAAGCTAAGGTGCTGGATGATTGATGAATGGATGGTATTGTCTCATCCCATATCCTGCTGGATCCACCCCTAATGTGATATATGACAGAATCTGCTTTTGCAAAATGAACACGACAACTTTTTGGGACTTTAGCTTATTCACTGTATCCCTCATAGTTAGATCAGTCCATACATACCCTTTTCAGCTATGTGCGTTCCACAACTCTGTCAGACGCACCCAGTCACCGTTAGCCTAGCTTAGCACAGAGACTGAAAGTAAATGGCTTCAGCTAGCATACTGCTCACAATAAGTGACAAAAACATTTTCCTATTTATTTGTTATGATTTGTATAGTCACAAATGTCCCTGTTTGTTTATCAGTCGTTGAATTATGCACAGGTCGGTTGTTGTGATATTTGTCCCGCCCCTCCTCAACTGTAATTGGATGACTGAGTGAGTAGTGACATTGACAAGCTGAGCATTTCACCCACGTTAAACATTTTTCACATCTCTGCAAAAAATAAAATAAAATACCACTGATTGCCGGTGCTCAGCGCGGACAAAACCCGCCAGCTGCTGGTGCTTTTGAAAAGCGCGGCGCTTCCATTGAAAACTATTTAAAACATAAACCCACTGCCGGCATAAACGCAAGGTTGTGCACACCCCTAATACAATGTTTATACACGAGCAACTGTCAGCATTTGCCACAAAAGTGAAAACAAAATATGGATATGAAGTCATAACGCGCCACTGACCTCACCGCGTGCCAATTTAGAGGTAACTTCTCACCGAGTTTATCTGTATTTTGGTACTTATGTGAGAATGATATCTTACTGGTAAAAAGTCAGAAAGTCAATGGGTGTGTGAACAGCACATTTTTTTATTTACTGGTAAAGTCATTTTGGTAAATTCATGGCAATTTACCAAAATTACTGCGTGAAAGGCATATGTCTGGCAAAAATGATACCAAACGCAAATACACCTAAATGTTTGACACCCTCTGTTATTGAGAATTGCACTGGGAGCTTCAATGGATATAAAACATATCATAACATTATGCTGCGTTCACACCAGCTGCGGTAGAGACATCAATGTAAAGACCCGTTTATGTGCGCCTGGAGGTCTCACGGAGAGAATGAGGTGTATAGCGCATTCCCGCATCTAGTTCGTGTGAATGACGCAAATTGAGCGTGCCGTGGGAAACACGCAAGTTGAAAAATCGCGCCGCGTTAAACCAATCAGGAGCTTGAATGTCTGTAATGACTAGAATTTCACACGCGAATGAAGCGAGTAAATGTTCAAGTGTCCAACTTAGTGCAAATAGTTTTTGACGCCTCTACCGCGTTTGGTGTGAACCCAGCATAGGCTTTAATAATGACTCATGACTTATGTCAGCAGGCCTATTAAGTTCAATGCTGGCCAGCATCATCTTCCAACCGCTTCACCCAGCAGATGCTCTCTCCTTTCTACCCTTTGATGCTTAACTGGACTTAAGCATCATCAACCGGCAAGCCACCGAGATACCAGGAAGTTAAACAGAACATAAAGAATTCTTCAACCAAAAATATAGCAATGTTCTTGCAGCTCAACTGGTAGAGCATTGCATTACCAGCGCAAAAGCCATGGGTTCGATTCCTAGTGAACACACGTACTGATAAAACGTTGTATACCACTGTAAGTCACTTTGGATAAAAGGCGTCTGGCACATTTATATATGTAAGAAGTGCAACGAAGCGTTGGCTTTAAATGGATCAGTATTTCATTTTGAGGAAATGGCAAACGATAAGCCCTTGGTGAAGCAGGCAGGAAAGTGATGCATTATTTGTGCTGCACACGAGCACACAAGTTGAAGACTACACCACAAAACCATTTTCTGCAAGAGGAAAGCACAACGCTTTTAGAAGCAGGGAAACCCCTATTGCAAATAACAGGGACCAAAAAAACAAATGCAAAGAAATAGACCTTTCAAATAAACTTGATACAAAGAAACCCAGGAGCTCTGTGCAGGTGTGATTTAAATAAAGTAGACAGTAGATCATGCATTGGCTTTCTTTAAAGATGCTTAATCTTCTAACTTTAAAGGGACAGTTCACTAAAAAATGAAAATACTGTCATGATTCTCACCATCACATTGTTTTAAACGTCTATAAATCTTTGTACGACAACGGAAGATTTTTTGAAGAATGTTTGTAACCAAAAAGATCTGGGGCACTATTGACTTCCATTGTAGGAAAAAATAATACTATGGAAGTGAATGGTGCCTCAGATCTATTTGGTTATTAACATTATTCAAAATATCTTTGTTTGTGTTCAGCTGAACAAAGACATTTATACAGGGTTGGTGTGAATAAAGGGTATATAAAAATATTTTTTCTCGGTGAACTATCCCTTTAACTATCACCTATGAGATAACAAGTAAAGATGATACAATTTTACGCATCAATAGAAGATGAATGACTATATTAGGCTGTGAAACTGTTTTAAATATGCACATGGACTTGGGTGTTAGACTAGTTTAAAGCCTTTATTTTTGCAGAAGGAAGTGACCTTCGATCATCAGCCTTTGTACATCCATCTCGTGTTCATTAATATTAATGAATCCAGAAGCACACAGAGTACTTTCAGTACTATATTGAACACCATAATTTGAATAACTGCCCTTTTGATGCAAGATATTTTTAACTTCGTAAGGTTTTAATAACTAATTTGGTTTTAAAGCATAACTGACTCATCTGGAAATGAGTGCATGTAAATAATGTACTTTATTTATTATGTTACCTTGAAATGCAATAACAGCTCTGTTGTAATGCAAGTGCTGCAAAAAAAAAAAAAGGCGTAGCTGGTCACATCCAGCCTCCCAGTTGAATGATTTATTCAGACACTGGGGAGCATTTTGTTTGCATCATATATAAATGTGGACACTTTTAAGAAACCATGACAACATAACATACCAGGTCCAGAACTGATGCTTAGAAGGAAACGTAATGGCTGGTGTGGTCCACAATGCATCTCAACCTAACTATGCTCCAGTATGAATTTCATGCCTTCATAGCATTCGGGCTAGTAAGGTTTCATAAATGGACATTTATTCAAGGTAATTAACATAACATTGAGCTCCATGTTTAAGCATCAAGTGGCTCTTATTTGGACAGCTGTGAAACAGACCCACTGCACTCAAAATGTACCCGATCCTCAAAAACACAATGCATCCATTTTTATGCAATAGGGATTGAGCAAGCAAATAACAGAGCAAAAAACGTAGGTGAAAGAATGGAGGTAAGGATTAAACGTGTACACAAAAAGATTACTGTACCTGTCTAGGGTAGATTTAAACGTAAAGTAGATTATTTTGGATTGTCCACTTAGTCCATGTATGGGATCGATACAGCAAAGGGTTCAAATCCTCCAGAACGCAAAGGCAGATGAAGATGTGCTCATCTACTGCCTATGTTTATCATCTGCATTCAATAACAGATCTTCCGGAGCTTTCCTCTAACATTAATGCAGACAAAAGATGATCGGCTCGTGCATGTACATACAACACCTAAACCGTTAAGGCAGCGCGTTATTATTATAAAAACAGAGCGCGTGCGGAAACGAACACTTTTCACGGAAAAACGCAACTGTTGCGGAGTATTGCCGTACTCTTGACCAGTTATCCCGCCTACAGCGAGCCGTTTTTAAGCGTTACGGAAGCGCAGCACACCCTGGGGCTATAGCTGCCTTTTACACACACACACATATAGGCCCCTGAAAAGGAAACGCAATTCTTTACTGCCTGTGTCTTTTACGCATGCGTCTTTGGTAAACGTGCACAAGTGGACGTATTTACGAATTACACTATGGTGGGGGTTTGACTTATGAATATTAATTACGTTGCGTGACGTCCGTCTCACTGATTTGTTGAGTGCTGGCGAATTAACGACCTCTACCGTGAGGAATGTTTTATATTTATGAGCTTACGTATGTGGAAGATAAAACACGTTTTAAATGCATTAATAAATAACATTATTAACGCAACAAATGCAAATAATAAGTAAAAATAAATAATACGGAACTATGTACATAGGAGGCGGAAGGAGAGTAACGGCTCAAGCGACGTCAGCATGACGCAATTAATATTCATGAGCGGAGCCTTTGCAGTAATAGGCTTCGTAAATCTGCCACCGCGGTAAAGCTGACGAGACAACAGCGACAACTTGTGCTCTAACAATGAATTACCACATTTTCACCACCCACAACAAAAAACAGGTTAGTCTGTAACAACAACATAACATGTTTAGATGTAAGGTCAAGTTAAAATGATGAAAACACGACACTCAACTGTCATTTCCATTCTCTTTATTCAGTCCCTACGCTTCACGGTTGACACTTTTAGCATGTAAGGTTGCCAGTGATGTCATAACTATACTGAACAGATATGTCAACAATTCACAATTAATGTTCAAACTTCATTGTTCAAAACAAGTCAAACAGTAGTCGTTTACTGAATCATTTCTCGCCTTTTATAACAGGTGCAAAGTTAACTGATAACATTGCGCAACCTTTACCTCATGCTTTTGTGAAGAAAAAAATGCAAAAACGGAAACAAACTGAAAGAAACTGGAAAGTAGCTTGAAACCTTCAAAACTGAACTTTAACATGTATTCAAATGCATCATAAATGAGCTGCATTAGATAATGTTTGAAAAACTTAACATCTAATAGCTTGGTTAGTAACTTCAGAAACAAAATTCCTCTGTAGATTGACTAGAGGTATGACCTTGATGCATTTTAACAGATGCCTGTGTATCTTTAGGGGGCTTTTACAGCTATTAAAGAAAAATTAAAGCATTTTTTTTTTTTTAATTAAATGCAACTAAACATTGTTTCAAAATCTTATACAGCAGTAATATTTTTAAACTTCCTATTATCATGGCATGGCTAAAATCTTAGGATTTTGGCACCATTTTATACTCTTTTCAGTGCTGTATTTGCCCAGTAACTGCAGTATATTAAACATACATCTATTAAGATGACAGATCATGGACCTTTACAATGCAGTGTTCTCAAAAACATGGACAGTGCAATCTCATTAGCATCATTAACTTGTTATACAGTAAATAAACATATTAATGCTGTTAATAATCACCTTGATTCATTCAATCTTCTTTTTAAGCTCCAAAGCTAAATTCAAGTAGCCAAATGGCTCTCTAGCTGCCATTGGAGACAGCACCACACAGTCACTTTAACATGACAAAAAAAGCAAAATTTCACATTTCAAAATTTCCCGCAACTGTGACCAGCTGATGTGTCAGGTTTTTGATTATAAGAACAAAATTTGACTAGGACAGTCACTTTTGGGGTTAACACACGTAGGTAAAACAACAAAACGATGACCATGGCTTATGAACATTGGAGTGCAAGCCTTCTTGAAAACATGAAATTAAGAAAGATGAGATGACATAAAAGTAAAAGTACAGGTCAATATAAAAAGAAAATAAAGACAAAGAAAACGCCTTCAATTTTATACAGGAGGAGGAATTGGAAATATCAAGTTAAATTTGACAGACGTTGCAAAAAAGCAAAGCAAAAATAAAAACAGATTCTAGTAAAAAGCTTTATAGTCTGATGAAAATACCTGATTTGTTTTGCTGTCGGGTAAAGACACTAAATGCAGCTGTCAACAAGTTATACAGAGAAACATCAAGACATATTTGTAAATAGACTAAAAGTTCATTATTATCCCAAATGCATCTTGTTTTATATCCAAAATAAGAGTATATTTTAGAATCGTAAGTGCCTCTCGTATATCTTCGAAGGCATGTGGCAATATGCTGGTTTAAACAAACATTTGTACTTTTTTGTCTTTTGATAAACAATAACGCATCATTCATTACCCAAACATACTGAATTGTGCAGCATATAACAACTTTCAATTTCTTTAGATGCAACAGCGACTTCGTAATGGGCTTGTGCGCACCTAAATTAAAATAATAAATCCATTTCACCAAGCAGATTTGTAGCAATAGGTGGAGTATTAATAATAAAAAATCCTTGTTTGATGTAACCAAACAAGACAACTCCAACATACGAAATCCTCTAAAAAACGGATTTCGATAAACTGCTTATTATATGAGCATCGAGAAGAAAAAACAAGAATAGGATGGTAATCCGGGTCTCATTGAGAACAAATGAAAATGAGGTAAAGCACAGCAAATTTAACAAGCTATTGCCAGTAGAAAATCTGTGCCGAGTACAAATGCACAATATTATTGGTAGTCTTTAAAGGTATCGGTCAATGACTGCTTAAAATTGGTCAGTATTGGTCCAATACCATGTAATGTCACAGACTGCTTTTATAATACGCTTCCCTTTCATACAATTCAAGTGTGCAATCTTATATCACTGATAAGAACCCAGTCAATATTTGAGTTATTTACAGCACACTGGGTTTGGTCAATGGTCAAAGCAAATGCTTTGTTAACACCTACAAGCTATAAACTGCCTTAATGTCAGTGCTTCAACACTGACTTTGATCACTCTTGCAGGAAAAGAGGGAGGAAATCCCATCTAATGCAAATTCTGACATTTCTCTAGGAAAAAATTAAAGTCAGAATACATCCGAATATAACATAAAAACTAAATCTTCAACTTGAAATGCTAAAAGTAAACAAAGTAGTAATGAGAAACTGACTGAAGTCCCAGTAAGCGTGACCCAAGTGAGCAGTTTTTGACTACTGCTGCACAATAATGGATTATGAAAACCCATTCAAATCAAAGTCTTACAAATTAAAACGGCCATCTGAAGGATTACCGTAAGACAAATAAATGCAAAGACAGCACCTAAACGGGTGATTTCTTCTATTTTTAATGTAACAAAGATGTTGCAAGAGCTATTCATCCCATTACTTCCCTTTGATGGCGTCTCAAACGCAATAGCTCAAAATGTTCAGTCTCCCATTCATTCGCAAATCTATAAGGCAAGTTTTGATTGGTTGACCATCAATTTGATTACGAAAAGGTCAAAGGTTCATTCAGAGTGCAGGGGGATGACAAACTTACAGCCGAAGGGGGAGTGGTATTTGATTCCCACTTCCTGAAACACCTGCCGGGGAATGCCAATGTCACATAGGTAGACCCGGCCAGCGCCTTCTGACAACGGCAGGGGGAGACCGAGCGAAAGCGACCACTTAGCTTCCACGGCATGTGCCTGTCCGCTTACTGGAGGGTCGATGCTGAGCACAGGGGCTCGGTTCTGGTTGGCCCAGTCGGCGGCGGCCTTGTACCAGGGTTGCTCTCTCAAGAACCCGTTTTCGTGAGAGTCCAGGCAGTTTATGACCAGGTCGACCGGTGTTTCGGGTAAGTCTGAGGGTGGGGAAGAAAAAATATATTTTTTAATAAACGGATGACAAGACCATCAACAGTAGGTGACATACACATCTGCTAACTTTCAGAAGTTTTCCGGTGTGTTATGTAAAAAGATGGGTAGGTGCAAACTATTCAGAGTATTCAGAGTGGAAGTTTCCAAGGCAAACTATATCAAGCACATCTAAGCTAAGCATTGGGGTGGGTGTCTGTGAGGGGCTTTTTGTGACAAATAGAAACCCAGCTGAAGGTCTTTCATGTCCCAAATGAAGAGAGTAGATGGAAACAGATCTTTGCTTAAAAAGGCAACTGGGCCCTCTTTACGCGGTAAAAGGTAATCAGACCACAAATAGATTGCTGACTTTATCCATTACATGCATTTCCTGTGACCACCTGTTATAAAATTTCAAAGAAAATGTCTCATACTTTGTGACAACATACATTACAGAAAGTGACACACCTTTCACATTCGAAACCACTTTTCCCCCTGTCTTTCCAAAGAGGGTCAGCTCACTGGTAATGGCCTCCAACATCTTGACAAAGTTTGGCAGAAAAAGGATGACCTCTACTTCGTGATTGGCCAAGTGGCGTCCGCAGCTGATGCCCTGAGCTCCCTGGACATGTGGTCCACAAAGCAGGGCCACAGTGGGTCGCTGGTGCACGTTCTTTGGGGTAAGTCTAAAAGAAAATAGATCATACAAAAATATTAATGATAACCATATCCTAAATTCACTGAGGACACATTTGATTATGAGAGGGTATGTTTTACACAAACCTGTTTGGGCCTCCAAGTAACGTGAGGGCCATCTGACTTGCACATACGCCGGTCATCTCCAGCCTACGTTCCAGAGATAGACCGTGGCTTTCGGCTGTGGCTAACAACCGCTTGTGCAACTCAAAAGAGATGCTTGGCACCACCAGCCCTGAATCTGTGGGAAACAAGGAAACAGTGTACGAATAGAAATAAGCATTTGAATAAACGTTATTTTCATTTTCAAGAAATTGTGAGCACAGGATTCTTACCAGTGCTGTACTCTTTTGTGCCAGGCTGTGGTACTGTGATCTGTCTATAAACGACGGGCTTGGCTTCCAAAATGTTCTCGTCGTGACGATACCGTGATGGCGTCTGCTCCCCAGGCGTCCCTCGGGATCTCGCCCCATTGCCTCGCCTCGACTCTGAAGATTCGATTTGAGAGAACACTGCAGCTTTGTCAAACAGAGCGAGGTTTCCCTCAAAGTCAAAGTCCTCATCGGGAACATCATCTATAGCGTCTCCAAAACATTCATCGTCTTTATTTTTCATATGACCTCCGTTCTTCAGCCCGTTCTTTTTGGGTGTGGCCAGATTTGGAGCTCTACTAGATGACCCTAGAAATATTCAATATAGAATTATTATAGGATTAACAAGAAAGAAATGATAAACTAAAATACTTAATTGAAACTACAGAGGGGGTGGGATTTGTTTGGTACATAAAAAGCTATAGGAGAACATTGGGTCTCATGTGTAAGTTTTTTTTATTTTTATTTATACGCACACTTGAAATTCTTACAAAAACTTTCCGTCTATCGGAGCCGATGGCGTAGTGGGCAGCACTCCGACATATGGTGCAAACGCACTTCCAGTGACGCGAGTTCGAATCCCGGCTCGAGGTCCTTTGCCGACCCCATACCCCTCTCTCCACCCTCTACTTTCCTGTCGTCTCCTACAACTACTGTCTATCAATAAAGGCAAAAAATAGCCCAAAAAAATAATTATAAAAAAAACTTTCCGCCTAATTCTCAACGGGTGCATACGCACATGAATTTTTTGTTCTTATACTTGTTCTTACGTTTTCATAAAACACGACCAATCTAGCTCCATATAAGAGTTTTCCGCAGTGCAGCGCTGGTCCAAGGAAATTTTTAGAACAGTTTGTCACCGAAGAAAAAGATCTAGAAAAGAAATCCATGATCATATTTATTACCAGTAATATTTAGTTAAGCTTTGCATTTTTGATTTAGGAAGTTTTGCTATCGCTGGAGGAAGCCAGTGCTTTGTGTCCACCAGAGTAACATTAAAGTATTGGATGTGATAAAGACATTTATTAATATGACATTTAATTAATCTGACAGGGATGTGCATCTGTATCTAAAATAAAACGAACAAGATATAAAGTAATTGACGTTAAGAATTACTTTTACAAGCAGACGCTTTCATATAGAGTGAGGAAGGAAGCGTGAAAATTTGTCATTACACCAATCTTTTTTTGTGTGTAGAAAAAAATAAGTAGACTATAATAATGTATAATATCCTCTATATAATAAGACTAGATATTGTAAATAATTATATATAATATAAAAAATATTATAATATTAAGTAATGTAAATGTTTTACATCAACATTATTATATACATTCTAATTATAGCATAATATTTTATTATAGATATTTGTTGTTATTTTAAAGGAATAGTCTACCCTTTTGCCATATTAAACTATGTTATTACCTCAACCTAGATGAATTAATACATACCTATCTTTTTTCAATGCGTGCACTGTACAGCGCGTTGTGAATGTATTAGCATTTAGCCTAGCCCCATTCATTCCTTTTGTACCAAAAAAAGTTTTATTTTGTGGCTCCATACTTACTGGTATAACTCCTCATGTAACAGTCTTTAAATAGGGAAAACACGGAAGTGTTTGGTGGCTTCCCTGTTTGGTACCATAGGAATGAATGGGGCTATGCTAAATGCCAACACATTCACGACGCGAATTGAAAAAAGATAGATATGTATTAATTCGTCTAAGTTGAGGTAATAACATAGTTTTATATGACAAAAGGGTAGACTATTCCTTTAAATTTTTCGTACATTTAGAAGAAATTGAGATATAAAAGTTTTTTTAATCACGGTTTGTTTGTGAAACCGTCCGTACGCACATCTCACGCACAAATTCGTGCGTACGCATGCTAGTGAATGAGACTCAATGTTCATATATTGCCCTATTTAAATAAATAGAATAGGCAACACAAATCATAATTTAACACATACACTTATAGATAAAAGCTTGAATACAATTGACTTAAATAATAACAGATCAAGAGCGTCGGCTTGCATTTTGAAAATATTTTTTGCATACTGTAAACTGATGCTACATATGTATTACTCTACCACTACAAAACCAAAATTTAACAAAACCAGGAACTTAATACAGATAACTCACAGGAGTTGTGTCTTCGTCTAAAACCTTTACTTTGGGCAGTCATGTCCATGTGACGTTCACCATAACTTTTAGAATAGTTTGGCAATGGAGAGATTCCTCCTTCTTGTGGTTTAGGCTCAGTTTTATTAGGTACTGTCACAGGAGCACTGTTGACTGGGACACCTCCACCCTTGTCCTTTCGTCCACCATGTGCAGTCAATGTGGAGTTTGAATCTGGGCCATTCTGCTTTGGGACTTCGTTGAGGTTCTTGGGAATCTCCAGGATTTTGAGATCTTTGATGTCCATAGCACTATGAACCAAACAGAATAAACTCTTTTTTATAAAAATACATTAACATTTTGATCTCCGTAATAATGCTTTACTTTTTAAATGTTATAATCATGACCTTTTTGCCTACAACATTAAAATAAAGTGTTAAAAGCACGTTAAAGTGTTTACCTGAAGGTGACCTCAGGCACAGTGCACTTGACTCCATTGTGAAAGGGATGTCTGAGCGAAATGGTTTGGCTGGTCTGATCTACTGAAGACACTTCTCCTTGATACACTCCTAGTGTTGGTCCACAGTGGATTGAAACAAGGCTACCAATCCAGTCTGTTGCCATTTTGACCAGCTGAAATAAAAGAAAAGTGTACTCGCTCTTTTAAGTCTTTCTTGTAATCTTGCGCGTTAAAAAAATATTTTTAAAGTGGTATGTTGAAGAAAACAGATAAAAAGTGCTTAAATCCGATGATTATTTTAGAGGAATAAATCAAGTTTAACACGCTAGAGGCTAACGCTAGCTATGTAGAAAGACAAAACCTCTTAGAAATTACTTTCTTATTTGTGGCCGGTTTTATTACAATAAAAAAGTGAGTTTTTACCTGTTGTCAAGAGTAAGTCTTTGAAATGATATCAGTAAAGCAAAAACTGTGGTGAATTTTGATAAACTACTGAAGAGCTCGACTACGCAAACAGCTTCTTCTATGATGATTCACAGAGCGAGTATCAGCTTAAAATTGCGTTTACTGCCATCTACCGCACTATAGGTACACTGCATGTGTTTTATTATGCAAATGACGTGCCTTGTTCATAATAGTTTAAATACATTGCAGTATTAGGGTGATTTTAATATTCAAACATATGCATGAGAAGCGTGCCCATTACTAAATAGAGTTTACATTGTTGTACCTTTGATCTTATAGTGGTTCATCTGTGGAGTGTACAGTGATTTGGCTAACATTATTCCAGTTAAGAATTGAGATAATAACCATCTTATTATGATAAGTATGGGTGACATGAGAAGTGAGAATTGCTAGTGAATGTCAAATGTTATAGTCAAGTGGCCATTGAAAAACTAAGTGTGACTCAACAAGCTCCAGCACGACCTCAGATGCCCTAATGGTTGCATAGTGTTTAGACAAAATAATATGTGTGAAGGTGAAACATGACTTGGAAAAGGTCACCTCTCCGACTTTTACATGGGGTCTGAAGTTTAGAAGGTTTCAGCAGTAACAACATAAACAAAGCTTTTAGCTCCACTGGTATGCAGCTACCCCCCTGGGAAATGTAGCAAGCTAAGCTACATCAATAGTAGCTTGCTACATCCAAGCTAGTTTTTTATTTTTAACCAGTTTTATTATTTAATTATTTATTCAGTTTCAATTTATAATTTTGGTAATTATAGGCAATACAAGCACGATGTAGGCCTAGGTACTTCACATTTTGGGGCTGTTTGCTGGACTTATCCTACTCCCAGAATAAAATCCATGTTTGAGCTGCCTTTATTCAAAAACACCTTGCCCTGACATATCTTAACACAGGGGTCTCCAACGTGGGCCCCCAGGTAGCCTGCACAGAGTCTGTGAGGTGCCCGCCAAAGCACATTCTATTAATAGTTTCAATTGTAATATTTATTACATGTTTTTATATTAGCTTGGCTTGGTGACATAACCCAGTCAGAGGTAGAGCACGAGTCTTCGCAGAATGCGAGTGGTAATGTTTTGTATGACTGAAGGCTGCATAACTCGAAAATCATCCTGTGTCGATTCAAATGACGCGCTTATTCTCAAATTCGGGATGACTTCAGAAATGTTTGGAAAATTGTAGTTTGTGTGGAAGCTACCTCACTACTTGGTCAAAAAAAGAGCTTAGCTACTGAAAAGCTATTTGATTTAGAAAGCAGCTAAGCTACCGCCAAGCTACTGAAAAATGTAGTTAAACTACTAGCTTCGCTACTTGTAGTGAAGCTACTGCCCAGCACTGTTTAAAAGTACATATTTTTTCATTTTTCTTGCCAAAAATGACAATGGTTTTGCTAGATAAGACCCTTATGCCTCGTTTGGGATCTTTTAGAGCCCTTTGAATCTGTGTTGAAACTAACATTTTAAACTGCATTTAAACAGTAAATTGTTGGGGTCCAATAAAGTCCATTAAATTGAGAAAAATAAAAAAAATGTAATTTCTTCTCGACTGAACAAAGAAAACCCATTAACTTTTTGGATGACATGGGGTGGGTAAATGATCGTTGTTGTTTTTTTATTGAGTAATCCTTTAGGCCAGTGGTTTTCAAAGGGGGGCCGCGAGATGGTGTCAGGGGGTCCTCAGTTTTATGACATTTTATAAAATACATTCATTTATCATGAATTCGGTGTAATTAAACCTAAAAATAATAATAGTAATAAGCCAACTAACCAACAGCACTACTAGGTATAATTTTATATGTTTTGTTTGTTTTTGTCATAAATTTTCTTCCGGGGGGCCACGAAAAATGCACTGTACACAAGGGGGGCCGCACGCTGAAAACCATCCATAGAAAATCCAACATCAGTTTGACAACAATTCATAAACCGCAAATTTGATTTTATATCACATAAAAGTGTATAAATTAAATGATTATAAAATAAAAACCTACATTTATTAAACAAGTAAAATAAATGTAGTCTCATTGAATTATAAACACACAAATAAATCATCATGGTCTATAGCAGAGATCCTAAACTTCAGTTTACCGCTGCACGTTTAGGATGTCTTCCACATCTAACACATCTGATTCAAAGTGATCAGCTATGATATAAGATTAATAGAGACAAACTCAAATTGATTATATTTCCCACCTTAAAACATGTCTGAATAAAGTAACATTAAAATTATTTAGTAAACTCCAAACATTTGAAGAGTTTAGTAACATTGAATAAGGTAGCATAAGATCTGACATCAAAAACATGCAGCGGTAAAGGATGCTCCATAAAAGAATGCTGGACAAAGCAATAAACACACAGATGGCTGTGGATGCCAAGTAATCCATGAACTTTACAACAAATACATCAAGTTGAATTACATCATCCAGGATTTCTTTATCTTATATCTGGCTAAAATCTGAGCTGTCCAGCAGAACTCTTTTAGCTTCCTGAATGACTCTGTCGGCCTGAACCCAACTGAGACAGACTAGATCAGTGGTTTTCAATCTTGTCCTTGGGGACCCACAGCTCTGCACATTTTGTATGTCTCCCTTAACTGACACACCCAGTTCTGTTCATGAATCTCTCCCTTAATGAGCTGATGATCTGAATCAGGTGTGTTAGATAAGGGAGACATGCAAAATGTGCAGGGCAGTGGGTCCCCTAGGACAAGATTGAAAACCACTGGACTAGATGGTCTCGAGCCGACAGCTGAAAACACTTTCCCCTCAGATCCATTTGATCTTAAGCCTTTGAATTGAGTGCTGGCACTGCTGAGTACCACCTTGGTCCTAGAGAATGTTTTTCTTTATTTTAACCATGTAAGCTATACAGTAAAAATCAATCAATCAATCAATCAATCAATCAATCAATCAATCAATCAATCAATATATAGTATATAAGATATTTTATAAATCACACACTGTAAATATGATAAAGATGCAGAAACAGATAGTTATTATAGTAAGGTGAAGAAACAATTTAAAATGATTTGTTACCCTCTCTCTCTCTCTCTCTCTCTCTCACACACACGCACGCACGCACACCCCTGAAAGAGGACTGTTTTGCAGAGCTTCTTTCCCGTGCTCCCTTTCTGTAGTTCAAGAGAAGTGAGTTTGGCAACATGGTGGAGCCTTGTTTACAGACACAACCAATGACAACAAGTCAGACTGATGGTTGTCGATTCCAAACTGGGTCTCCTCAATGTGCTCTCTACGAATGAAAACATCTGATTAGATTAGAACAGGAAAATGCTCCACAGTGCTCTGGCATCTTATCTGTTGCCACGCAACGAAACTAGGAGTACGACCGGTTTAAGATGGCGGCCGTATTTCTCAGTCCAGTGGATAATAGGGCATCTAGTTTCTATATGATATCTATGATACGAAGTGTAATTTCGTCTCGCTCTCGCGGCACTTTGACGTCATCCGCCTGTTAGTTCTAGCGGCGCCGCAGAAGTCGAAAAGCCTAATTTGAAAGAAAACTTATGCTGCGTTTCAGGCAGGCTTTTGAGCACGTGAATTACGACTTCAAAACCACGACTTACGACTCTGAACTGGGAGTATGCGTTCCAGGCACCCTGTAACCCGTGTTTTTACAACCTTCTACCTGTTAAAGTGCACTGGAACGGCAGTCAAACCCGTGACTTCCCACCCGTGAACTCGTACTAGATCGATGTACTCCCAGTTCAGAGTCGTGGGTCGTGGTTTTGAAGTCTAGGCTAGGCAGAGATATTTGATTAACGGGTTACAGGTTGCCTAGTCTGGAACGCAGCATTAGTACGCGCCCCTCGCAATCTTGTGAGCCAATCAACGATTCGTTCAACGTCACTGTCCCCGCCCATTCAATGACGTGACCATCATATGACACCATCACAACAAATATGTCTGCCTCTGCCTGCTCTTCAGTGGGGTAACAAAGCTTCAATTTCACCTTATATTTTATTCTTGATAACTCGACAAATATATTTTTCATTTTTCAAAACGTCTGCATTTTTGAAGTGGTAACCTAAAATCGTTTCTTAAACGTCCAACGCTAACTTGCCAGACGGTGAATCTTTACCCACGTAAGCAAGTCAATAAATTCATCAGCAATTTGGTTATTTAGTGTTTGGTTTCTGATATTTAGTGTTTAACGTTATATTAAAGCGTCATTATGGAGCCGACCGCATCCGGGATCTTCTGCAACAGGATGCTCAGCATGGTGAACTCTGAGGACGTCAACGCGATCATTCAAGCTCAGAGACACATGTAAGCTTTCCTGCATGTGTAGTGGTTGACCTGAATCTCTAGACAGCATTTTAGTTTAGGTTTTGAATTGAACTAGATTTGGTCTTCGTGACTTCCAGGTTGGACCGGTTTGAGAAGACAAATGAGATGCTGATCAACTTCAATGGGCTGTCAAATGTTCGCTTACAACAGATGAATGAACATTTCCTAATGCACACCCGTACTTTAATTGAGATGAAGAAAGACTTGGATAGCATCTTCAGGCGAATAAGGTATTAGGCGTAGATGGTACATGTAGGTTGTATATATCAAGCAGCATGAATTTATGCATTTTATAAATATATCAGTGAATCATACAAGTAAAAAACACAAAAATGTTATAAAAATAATATAAGCCCTGTGCGTGAAACCACTTCCATATTAATTAGTCTTACACTGTGTAACAAACTTGGTTTCAAAATGTTTTTCAGGACTTTAAAAGGCAAAATTGCTAAGCAAAACCCAGAGGCTTTTATCAGTAAGTTGTTATACTCTTTTTTTTCCCTACTATAGCTGCATTTATTTCAAAGATTTATATTTATGCATTTGGCAGATGCTATACATTTTTTATAATTCAAACCCAGGACCCACTGAGCTGCACAAACCATGTATCTTTAAACATTTTTTGATTTACTTTAAACATTATTTTAAGTAAATATTTATCCAAAACCATATTGTAATTGTAATCATTTTATATCAACAGACATTAATAAGTGTTCCAACCTGGAGGATGATGATGAGGAATTTGACCCCATCCCTTCCAGCATAGCCACAACCATCACCACCACTGCAACATCCGAACAAAGCACTGAGTCATGTGACACAAGCCCTGATGTATTATCTCCCACCATTAGCTGCTGCTCTGAAGACCCCTCTCAAGAGAATGCTGGCACACCAACTTCTGACAGTCCTGAACAGGCAGTGTTACAAGACGAGGGTCCAGATTCAGCCGAGATCTAGCCTAATGTTGCTCATATTGTGTGTTTACTAGAGCCAGTTGGGTTTAACATATACTGTAAGGAGGGTCTTTAACCAATTTGGTGCATGGCATTATTGATAGATGTTTTTTTATTTTATTTTTTATATACTTAAAGTAATAGTTCACCCATATTTGAAAAGTCATTGCTTACTTATCCCCATGTTGTTGTATTTGAAAATACTATTGTATATACTCATTGACATATAATATGTGTAAATGAGAATCTGGGCTGTCAAAACGTGATCAGTATTAATTTTATTCCTAGTCTTTAAAAACTTTAAAACTGCTTTGTGTGAGGTACAAACTGAATTTAATGTGTTATTAAATTAATGTCAATTGTCATTTTTAAGAGCTATTCTTTAAATAATTGCTATGCCCAAAACTATATTGGGAATAATGATTTAAAAAATAAATAATGTCATAGTACCTGTTTAGAGTATATTGTAATTAATGAATTAATAACACGTTTTTTTTGTAATCCAAAATAAACGTATTAACTTATTATTTAACTTAAGAACCATCATCCTCGTTTTACTTAACAATTTCACTTTTTATTAAGCAATATTATTTAATAGTTTATCATCCACACACCGGTTCCCGTTATTTGACTACAAAAAGACTTCATTTCCCACAATGCACCGGACAGGAAGTACACAAATACAACACATCAGCGTCTCTCGAGTCATCTTCGTTTTGTCCTTTATTTTATTAAGAGCTCATTGTAAAACAACATAATTTATTTGAAAATTAACGAAAACACAATGGGACATTTAAAATAGCATTTCAAGGTAGGTAGAAAACTAAACTAAGTAGAAATTACTGGAAAGACAAATATCCGGCTTGCTATGGGCTATGGCTAGCAGGCTCTGTTACCATAGACAACAGCGATGATTGATCATTCATAGACAAATATTACAAATTCCTCACCTAGAAAAAATGCTCAAAGCAAAGCAAAGCAATACCTACTAAGTTTACCCTTATAGCAGATATGTATGTATACGATTTACGCATTTAATATAGTAATATAATGACATAGGAAGTGAATGTAAATTGATTATTTTGACTAATTTAGCGCCAAAATGATGTACACTGACATTCATAAATTACTTGAATTGCAGTCTAAATGAATGAAGAAGATCAAATTGAATTGCTGTGACGATGAGGAGGCTGAACAAAAAGAAAGCCCTGAACTTTGTGAAGGAGTTAGATGCTTTCCCGAAGGTTCCTGACAGTTATGTGGAGACAACAGCCAGTGGAGGGACTGGTGAGATGACTCCACATCTTATTTTGCAATCACATGGACATTCAAATAAACACAGGGATGTGTGATCTTTTAACATACAATTTTGCAAGGATTAGATGCCTTGAAGTTGCCTGTTTGACATTATAAAGTATATTTCTTTAAATTATGAACATTACTGCTTGCTTTGATTATTATAAGGTTGTGCAATGCAATGCTAATGAAGTATAGAAGAAAGTCTTACTTTCCTTACTAACAATACTCATTATTATTTTGTTTAATGTGGTAAATCTTGTCTCAAATAGATCATAAAGCATCTTAAAATCTTTTTGTGTGTGTGTGTTCAATTACAGTGTCAGTTCTGGCTTTCTCTGCAATGGCGCTCTTGGCCTTTTTCGAGTTCTTTGTGTACCGGGACACATGGATGAAATATGAATATGAAGTGGATAAAGATTTTACCAGGTGACACTTTACTATTTAAAGTTACATTGTACAAGTACATTGGAAACAGAAAGCACTGATATTTTATTTGTTTGAATCTTTTGTCTTGTAGTAAACTAAGAATTAATGTAGACATCACCGTCGCCATGAGGTGCCAATGTAAGTAAATCTAACAGTAATTATTATATTATGAACTCCCAAGATTTAAAGGCAAATCATCATTAATAGGTTGTGTTTTTAGCTGTTGGGGCAGATGTGTTGGATCTTGCTGAGACAATGGTAGCATCTGACGGTCTACAGTATGAACCTGTGAGTGTTTGCTTGTATTTTAAAAGGGACAGAGAATGAAAAAACATTTTTACCTTGTCATTGTTGAATAATGGTAGTTACCTGCATTCAAAAAACATTCAAAAAGTGCTAGACATGCTAAACATCTCAGTCTCATAGAAATTCCTCTTTTAGAAATGTCAGCCAGAAAACGGCCCAATCAGAAAAACTGATGCTTATGACATCACAGGCATCTCCCTGCCCCTCCACTTTAAAATAATTGGCTACATTTTTAGAGTGTCAGCCAATCAGTAATGAGATTGCAAGTTAAGCCAGTAGGGCGAGCCGAATAGGTGCAAAACCACTTGTTTAAAATTCCCCACCCTAATAGAGCTATCTGAGAGAGGTTTTTAGGAAGCTTCTAAGGCATTACAGACCCAAACAAAAACATTTTTGTTTACGTGTCACATCACAGAACAAGGATAAATACCCCGTTCAATCATTCGATGTCCTCTTATGTACATTTTTTGCCAGTCAGGTTTTACAATAACAGTGCAATAACAGATTTTATGATTCTTTTATAGGTTGTTTTTGAGCTCTCCCCTCATCAGAGGCTCTGGCAGAGGTATTTATTTAGTTTTTTTACAGTAATACATTACCAAACATCTATAATAGTTCCTGTTGGTGGTGTTAAAGTGATATTATAGTCTTGATGTAGATGTATTTTATAAATAAAGCCAAGGTGACTTCCTGTTGCATTTTGTAGGACACTTTTGCTTATTCAGGGTCGATTGCGTGAGGAACATTCCCTCCAAGATGTTTTATTCAAAAATGTCATGAAAGGTTCCCCTACCGCTCTTCCACCCAGGTCAGTACATATCGGTATGGTTTAACATTGCATTTCAAACATCTGAACATTAGTGATGGGAGAAACGAAGCTTTTCGAAACGTTCGAAACACCACACATCCTGGCGACACCTGCTGGTCAAAATAGTGTAAAAGCAGATAGCTCTAAACATTTTACACTTGTTTTTACAAAATAATAGATTTTTTTATTAAAATATGTTTAAAAAAGTTATTTAACTTAATTAAAACATAATTAAAAGTGTTTTATTTAGGGCAAACAAATCATTAAAATAACTCCCCTTTTAATTATGCACATTTTTGACATTAAATCTGTCTATAAAGCAAACGTGAATAAAAAAAAAACGTGATTATGCGATCGCATGATTCAATGCATAATCAGCCAAAGTCTGCATGTTTATGCGGGGGCCGCATTTTTCAAATACGCCGCACTTTTGCAGCATAAATAGCAGAATTCTGTGCACAAAATATGCGGTGCTTGCATGATTTCAGTACCCCTGCATTTTCGTAGCAAAAATCACATATATCTTAGCAGAAAGTTTTCATCTTTCGGCTAAGATATATGAGTTTTGAGATATATGAGTTTTCATCTTTGCAAGCAGTTTTTTCAAGTTCATCGCATACACATGCATAAATATCCCGCATATTCCATCGCATTTTTCAATGTGCCGCAAGATCAAGGATTTTTGCCCGCAACAATTACAGAAAAACTGTTTTTCTGGATGACTGATTAACAAAAGTAGACAAAATGGTAGTGTAATAAGTCAGAAGGATAAATATTTTATGAACTTGCATAATAAAACTGAGTTCACCTAACCATATTAGACAGTGGTCATTTGTGATCAACTTCCCCTAGTGGTAAACCATCGGATTTTATAAATGTTTCAAAACAGTTATGACGTAATGAAGCCTCGTTTGCTAAAATCACGTGACTTGGCCAGTTTGAAACGCACTCCGAACCAATTGATTCCAAACAAAAGATTCATAAAAGTTTCGAAGCCTCATAAAGCACTGCTTCAAAGTGACCATCACTACTGAACATCCAATTCTTCCATGTAATGTAAGCGTTATGAATATTGTAATTAATACTTTTCGCGTGTGTTTATCGTTGCATAGGGAAGACGATCCCACCCAGCCTTTAAATGCCTGCCGGATACACGGACATCTCTATGTCAATAAAGTAGCAGGAAATTTCCACATCACTGTTGGCAAGTATGTCTCTCTTTACACCCCTTTTGACACTATAGTTTTGTTTGGTACAAAATGTACATCTATAGTTTTTTTGCTGCAATAAATGCTAAGCATGGATGATCTACAAGCATTTATGGTTGACTAATGATTTAAATTAATGCAAATAATTTATAACTCTAAAAATCAGGGGCGGTTGCACCAACTGTTCATAAGTTGCAATGTAGCATTGTTTTGATGAATGGGGGATCTAGTCTCAGCTTCAGCACACGAACCATAGACTAAACGTCACACTTTGCACACTTTTCTGGCAACGCTAAAAGTCACACAGGATTTCCGGGAGACGTGTGTCGCATTTTTTAAGGTCCACCTGGAAACAACACAAAGATGAAAAGTATGCAAGGTTCACAGCATAAAGTCTTAAAAAGACATCCAAGAGTTTTGCTTGCTTGAGACATCAAACATAAGGTCAATAGGCAGTCTTTTGTGGCTTTTCGGCCATATGCGCGTCTACACCACAACAGCAATCCAATTAAAACTGTTATCCACCCCATTTACAACTGTACTTAGCGTCGTCCACTTGTAAGCGACCAAAATGCTTCTTAAAACCAGGTGTATTAAGCTCCCCTAATGTTGACTTTACGTTCCAATTTAAGTACAATAAGAACTTCTGAATGGCTGGTGCAACTCTACCCAGTGCTCTTCAGATATACTTTACTAGCTAAACTGCAAGTATTTCAAGACTGAATATTCTGTTGTCTCTGAATGTGCTTTGTTCATTGGTTATTTTTAGGGCAATTCCACACCCTCGAGGTCATGCTCACCTCGCAGCCCTGGTCAGCCATGAAAGTAAGCATGAGATGTTCTCCAGACCCTTCGTTTTATCCAGTTGCAATAATTGTTCTGTTCTCCCTTTGATGTTACATTTCCAGCTGCTTTTTGATAGTACTGTTATTATCTGTATGGCTTTATCAGATTCTGTGCAGAATGAAACATCATTTACGCTAAAAACAGGGTTCCCACGGGTCCTTGAAAGTTTGTGAATCTGGGGGAAATAATTTAAGACCCTGGGACGTTTTTGAAAATATACATACATAGATACAGGTCATTGAAAGTGCTTCAATCTATATTATGCAAGAAGTTTTCTGGAAAAAATCCATATTATTCCCTGTGTAGTGTAGGATAATATAATACAAATTCTAGACTTTTTAAGTACACGTGCTAAACTTTAAATGCTTATATCTTCTGTATGCGAATGTTGATTCATACCAAAATGCTTTTTTTCATAGTTGTGTTTGACACATGAAAACGTCTCTGGTTACATATGTAACTGTTGTTCCATGAGAAGGGAACGAGACGCTGCGTCTCCCTTGCCATACTTCCTGCGTACCTGTAACGCTGTCTTTGGCAATATTTCAGATAGCGATATACTTCCTTGCTCCCACGTCACCCTGTCTTTGTCGTTAAGCCTCACCATTGGTTGAATTTGATATACACATTTAGACGCACTTACACATGGAGGCGTCCCCAAAGTGTCACCGCAGTGACGCAGCGCGAGTTCCCTCCAAAGGGAACTGTAACAATGTTCTTAAAAGGTAACACGATGTAAACTTGCTCTCACTTAAAATGTGTCCCCACATTTAGTCCTTGAATTTGAGGGTATTTGATCTGGAAAGGTCCTTGAATTTGAAGAAAAATTAAGGTGTGGGAACTCCATAAAAAAGAAAGTGATGCATTACATTTTATGTTTAAAAGGTCAATTTTCAAATAAATATCATTATTTGCTTTAGTATATAACTTCTCCCATCGGATAGACCATCTGTCATTTGGAGAAGAAATTCCAGGAATTCTGAATCCACTGGATGGCACGGAAAAAGTGTCTTCAGATCGTAAGTAAAGAAGAGTGAATATGAATACTTAAAAAGCAAATAATATTCAGTTAATTTAGAAACTAAGTAATCATGAACATATGTTTAATATAGCCAAGCACTTTTGGTAATACATCATGCATAATAAAAACCCAATCAGTTTTTCATATTATTTTCCTCTTTGCTTGTTTCTAGGTAATCAGATGTTCCAGTACTTTATTACAATTGTGCCCACAAAACTGCAGACGTACAAAGTGTCAGCAGACACACATCAGTATTCAGTCACTGAGCGCGTAAGACAATTTTTAATGTGCAATTTTAAATGATGGTGCACCAAAAAATAACACGACTCTTTACTATTTGTTCCCAATGTTAAATTATGAAAAAACCTTCTCTTTAGGAGCGAGTGATAAACCATGCAGCAGGAAGTCACGGGGTGTCTGGGATCTTTATGAAGTATGACATCAGCTCTCTGATGGTGAAGGTGACTGAACAGCACATGCCGCTGTGGCAGTTTCTCGTGCGGCTTTGTGGCATCATTGGAGGCATTTTTTCAACCACAGGTAAACGGGCAGTAAACTCTGCAGTGAGTCAACACAGGATTAGGTTGATGGGTTTAGTTGATATAACTTTTCATCAAACCATAGATGTTTATAAAGATGCATTTTGAACGAGTAAGTTATTTTGTTGTGATGTTTCTGCAGGTATGCTACATGGTCTAGTTGGCTTCTGTGTGGATGTGGTCTGCTGTCGTTTCAAACTGGGGGTTTACAAACCAAAGAGTGTATGTTTAATCTTATTTTTTTATTCTTTATACAATTATATTCTGGCACCTGACATTATTGTTATTTTATAGCTGAATCTTCTGGATAGACATGTGAACAGTCTAACGCCACTTCTTACTCAGAACGGGGAAACCTAGCTGGACTCTCCTCCCTACTGTGTTTACAAAGCATTTCATTGACTCTTCCATCCAAACCGGACTCTGTGTCTATACACATGGCATCTAGGTACATTGTTACCCAGTTCATCTTCATTTGTGGTACTGTGAAGAGCTGTCTGTATTAAAAACAACAAATAGGAAAGACTTATAGAATGTGACTCAATTATTCGTACCTCTTGAAGTATCTCGGCCCAAAAATGATGTCTATTCATTTAAATGACCAAGATCAGCAAATTTGATCACCAATGATCACAGCAGATTTGCAGATACACTGTATAAATTGTGACTGAATATAAATGATGGATACTATAGCAACCAGAAAAGCAGTATCAGGAAGCTTCTCTTATGTTAAATGTCTGATGCAGAGCCGATTCGCCTATATTGCTAACTAGGGGAATTAGTATAACAAACACATTGTAAAAATATTACATGATTTTTTGCACTGCACATGCAGGAAATTATAGACTGAAGATGCAGATTTGTGCCAAATCCAGATTAGGTTTAATAAAGGTAGACAGTAACTTTGTCACACCCCTCATTCGAGTCCATGCAAGCAACATCTGTATGTAAAATCAGTAGGTTTGGCTTTTAAATAATTCAAACATACAGATGAAAACTTGCCAAGACATTAAGTATGTATTAGGATCAGATAACATCCTGCATTTATACATCATGTGTTAGAGGATTTTATTTAATTTATGAGTTGTATGATCATTCTTGAACACTTTAAAAGGTCTGACATACATTTTACTTGTGTTCAAGTCATGTCCAAATAAAAACACTTTCGTATACTCCCGCACATCTCTCTGTGATATTTTTGTTTGTTGCCTTAGTCCATTGTAAAAGATTTAAGTTACATTTTTTTTAAATAATCTTTTATAAAATTCAGAAAATTAACCTAAGATCTCAGGTCTTACAGGTCTTTGACTGGCAATGTCCCACAGGTGGGATGTTTGGCATTACATATTTAAAGTGGACCTATCATGAAAATCTGACTTTTACCATGTGTAAGTGCTATAATAAGCTCCCCAGTGCTTCTATAAAGTTTATCAATGTGAAAAAGATCAACCCAGTTACTTAGTTTTGATAAACCATTCCCTGCAAGCATGTGAAAAAATAGATCATTGAAATTTGGCTCCCCTTGTGATGTCAGAAGGGGATAATACCATCCTTAATTGGGACTATCCAACCACAGCACTGCCATTTAGTGCAGATATCAACTCATTTACATTTAAAAGGACTCATTTACGTTGCTCACACCAACAAAGTGGCAATTTTAACATGCTATAATAAATTATCTGTATGGTATTTTGAGCAAAAACTTCACATATGTACTCTGGGGACACCAAATATTTATTTTACATTTTAAAAAAGTCTTATGAAATGTCCTCTTAAAAATCTTAAACCGCACCAATCTTGAAAAACTATATTGTTGGAAAGCGCTCACGTTTTTCAAAAATAATGATATAGTACAAGTAATTTTCAAAAATGTCACTGGCCAACAGGTGAGCCCAAGGTGTTTTTACATATGTATTATTAGATATTCTATAAACCTGAAATAATATTGCCAAACTATAAGAATGTAGTTTTCATATTTCAATGCCATGTGATGGTTTTAGTAGTGACAGTCATTTTGTTAAATATCACTTACCGTGTGGAAAACATGAATTATTATATATTCATAATTTTAATATCCTATTATGATTCTTTAAAAATCTTGACAAACTATATCATTGAAAAACTATATGAATGTAGTTTTCATATATCAAAACCTTTTTCATTAATAATGAAACAGTGACAGTAATTTATTAATTTGTGATTTGTGAGTATGCAGCAAACCGTTGACACCTAGTGGCCTTTGTTGGTAAAACCCCTAAAAGTGTGACAACCACTAGTTTGTGATTTTAACTTGAAATGGGGATCAGAACTAGTTGAGACTTATGGCTTTTTTGCATTTTGAGAGTATGTTTTATTTTTATGGATTTAAATATAAAATATATACTTTACTGCATTATTTTTATTTATTTTTTTAATACACTTAATACACTTAATCTGCTATAACTTCTTTATTTAGTATTCATAACCTCCAGACACTTCAATGAAAATCTTTAAAGTGTCTTCTTTAAAAAGAGTCCAAGATTTTGCTTTTAGACCAAAAAATGACAGAGTAAAAATTCATTTATATTCACCTTTTCACCCCTACACTCAAAAAGGGGGGAAGGGGTGGCAGTTATAGGGTTAAGTAACAGTCTTTTCAAACCCAAAGTGCTTTTTATTTAAACAAATCATATATTTTTTTACATAATGACTAAAGTATATTTTGTCTTCTTGGGTTACAGCTAATGTTTTCTTTCCAATAAAGTGCAACAAAAAAAATGTGCAAATGACAATTACCTGAGCAACTGCTTTGAATACAAATGCCACAGGCACAATAACAAAAACACTATAACAACAGCAAACAATGCTATTGTGTCAATAAGACACAATAAGAGTTACGATTTCTAAACCTTGACAGCCCCGAAGAAAGTTCATTTATGCTTTTACAGATCAGTCAGGTGAAAAAAACTTCTCGTACAAGTTCAAGAGCTTCATCATCACTGTCATCTGGTTTATGTGAGGGCTCTTGAAGCCGTGGCATCTTCTCGGAGGTTCCTGAATCATCAGTATGATGTTTTATATGACTGCTGGTACCTTCACTCGTGCAGTTTCCATACGGGACGGTCTCCTGTTCTGCAATTTCACAGTCTGTGTCTGAAACATACGTCCTGTCTCGCGCATCACAGTCTGATGTATCTGTCTCTGGGATGACCATTTCTACATTTGAGGTTTCTGTTGCATCTTTAGTACACAACTACAAGGCAAGAGAGATGAAAAGTAAGCTTACAACGTATACTAAACTATGTGTAAAAAAATATGCGAATAATTCATTTAGTTTTTACAGTTAGTGTAAGAAATGTTCACCTTGCAGTGCATTCAGTATTTAATAATTGCCCGGGTTATAAATATAAATACATTTTTCTTGATGTCTATAATTTGTTTTTCTTGTATTTCTACTGTTTGTACTAAAATGCATTTTCTGCAAAGCTGAAAGCCGTAGAAATACAGGTAAACGGAACTGTAAATTTACCTTGCTATCTTTCAAAAAACACAGGGCTGTTTCCACGAGCTCCTTCTCGTTCATCCAGTACTTGATGTCACTGAATAGAATACCGTGGGTTATAGCAAATATCGTTGGATAAAAACTGTACGTGTATTATAAATAGACGTTTTTTTTACCTTCTAGGACGCTTCCTCCTTGCGGTCCCTTGTGTTTTCTTTCTCACTGTTTCTTTTTTGTTTACTTTGCTGCTTTGATCTTCAGATCTAACCATCCAAAGAGGAAGACTGCGATGTTTTTCTGACATTATTGTAAGTATGGATTTAATTGTTTTTAAGTTAAGCTAAATGTTTTTTGGATTAATAAAGAAATCTCACGATACGCTTCAATCTCTTCTTTGGCTGATATTTAGATCGTTTTCGGGTGCGCCATCTGTTGGTGTGGATGAAGTGTAATCGCTACGCTCGTTGTATGACATCAAAGTACCGCGAGAGCGATTTGAAAGCATAGCTTACAAATCGCTCTCGCGGTACTTTGTTGTTATACTTCGTCGATCTCATCTATATTTAATAGGGCTGTGAATCTTTGGGTAGACTGCGAATCGATTCGATTCACGATTCAAAGGTTTCCGATTCGATTCAAAAACGATTTTTGCTAACCAGAACGATTCAATTCGATTCGATTAGCAATAAAATTTGATTTGATTCGAATATTAACGATTCTGTTCTATAAATTAGTATACATCTGCATCTGAGCAAATAAAAGAAATATTTGGGAAATTCATGACCATTTAATAGATTTTCATTAACTAGATTCAGGACTTTAGTTTAATAGCTTAACTTCTTAGGACTCAAAATACATTAAAGCAAGTAAACCAAGAAAAATAATACTACTTCTACATATTCAATGCACCATAAACGTTTATTGTAAACATTGCATACATTTCCTGCACATTTAGGAAATACAGCAAAGTATGTAAATACAGCAAAGTGTGTAAAGGAGTAGCACTTCTCACGTCTGACCCTAAAATACTAGCTGCTTTAAGTGCAGGTATGTCTATCTTAATGGCATGGCATCTGCGGAGATGGTTGCTAATAAGGTTCGTTGTATTTCCAATGTATTTTAACTCAGATTTACAATGTCTGCAAACTGCGACGGACTTCGGACAGTCTTTCAATTTACTTCGTGAAAACTGAAGTAATCCCAAACCTTTGATCTCATGTTGGCTGGTGCGTTGTTCTCCTTCGTGTTCCTCCATTTGTGCACTGTCTGCTGTGTTTATTCAAATGACAGCAAACAGGCGCGCCGCAAATTGAAGAGTAGTGACGTAATCCACTGCTCATTTTACGTCGCAGATGTAACTAATTTAAAATTTATTTATATATTTTTTATTATCTATCATATTCGTTATATAATCACGATTCATTCGATTGTTAAATATAAAATCGAAACAAACGATTCACGATTCAAAAATCCAGGTTTCAAGATCGATGCATATGCATCGGCAGGATTTGTAATCGATGCATCGAGAAAACGAATGAATCGTTACACCCCTAATATTTAAACATACATTTATTTAGAAGTTTTACATATAATATTTATTGTACGTCGTCGTTAAAATGTCGTCCCATGTAAAAAGAAAATTTGATCGCGTAAATAAGAAATAAATATGTGATTAGTGATACTACAAATATACTACGTACTCCAAGACGTCCACTATGTGATAAAATCACAAACAATGAATTTTGACAGCATCTTACACCTAAATTGAGACATTGTGGACTCACAAAAACAATTTCTTTTTTTCTAAATTAGAAATTAGGATTTCATTTTATTTAGGTTTAAGAGATCCTGCAGTTTCCTGCTATTGCTCAAGTGGAAGGGGAGTTTACCCTAAAAACCTGACACAGTTTTTAATACTATATACACATTTCCTGTATTTTCTGGATGTATTCTATTAAAGAGACTGAGAAACAACTATATATGATCACTATAACATTGCAAAAACAACAAGCTGAGTAAAATCATATTAAAGAAGTAATTTAATAAAATCAAACTTTGATGCTCCTAATCTTCTAATCTAGATTATGAGACTTGAGTCTGGATTTCAAAGACCGGGTCACATGATGATCATGACAATCCTTTCAATTGTTATATTTTATCTAGATAACCAATGTAAGGCTTTGGTTTTTTTTGTCAAAGATATTTTTAGTGCTATGAACTTTTCAGAATCAGGAGTGAGTACAATGAGAACTACAAAATGAGCCTCTGTCAGGAGTTTATTTAACAGTTTATCAGAATATCATACAGGTAAACAAGATTTTAGCAAAATTTATTATATCCATACTGTTGCATTTCATAAAAATATTTGATCACTTATTCTTTGAAACTATCAATAATACATTAAACCATATTTATAGGCGTACAGCTGTACAAGGTAAATACACATCTAACACTAGACAGTAATATTGATCTGAATGGGCCCCAGTATGTGCCATCTTTCACAGATTCAATATTTTCCCCGATAATACAAAATGTTTTTTTTTTCTCTTTTTCATTTTTCACAGCAGGCAGGATACAGCTTCAAACAGTAAAAGCTATGAGCTGTGCAATAAATGCATCCAGACGTTTCCTTCACTGTTTCTGTCTGTCTCTCCATGTAAACAGCAGTTTTATTTAGCTCACTGCTCCCAATAACGCTGATCATTGGGGGACTACAAATATTTTGTGCATGGTGAAAACCATCAGTGAGATATGAACAGGGTGCATTTTATTGTGGCACGAATCTCATCACTGGAAAATTATATCTGAATCACTGTCCTGTTTTTAAGTAAAAATATTAAATATCCTCAAATCCTTATATTCAGAGGATTATTTACTTTTCTTAACCTATAATGTTTAATTTTGATAAGTCAGGTTAATTAAAAATGTATTACTGTGCGTTCACACCAGACGCGGTAGAGGTGGCAAAACGCGCTATTCGCGCATAGTTGGACGCTTGAACATTTCGAGTTTACTTGCTTCATTCGCACGTGAAATTCTAGTCATTTGAGATGTTCACGCAGAAATTTGCGTCATGGGAGGGGCTTCTGTGACACTGCTCACTTCCTGTAATCGCGTCACTACTAGAGCAAGCTCCTGATTGGTTAACGCGGCATGTATATCCGTCAAAGTTCAGATTTTTCCTGCAGCAATGCTCAATTCGTGCGGAATGCTCAATTCACACAAAGCACGTTCCGCGTCATTCGCATCGCAGGATGCCTATTTGCGTCTTTGCATTGACTTTACAGGCTTGCCACAGTAATGCTACGTACACACCAAACACGGGGAATCACATTACTCGCTCTAGATTACTAGCAGGATTTAACTTTGTATCATGCAAATTTTTGCTCGAGTTCAATATTTTCAACTTGGCCAAAGACGCGTTTGAGGCGTATAGCGCGTGTTTTCGCGGCAAAAGCGTCGCCCATATCGCGTCATTCGCATCGCCCCACACGAGGATGTGTCTGATTGCGTCTTTGCATTGACTTTGTATGTAATCTACTTGCGCAAATCGTTGAACTCGCGTCTGGTGTGAACCCACAGTTATACTGCATTCACACCAAACGCGTGGCATCGCCTTACTCGCTCTAGATTACTCGCCGGATTTAACTTCGTGTCATGCAAATTTTTCGCTCGATTTTGAATATTTTCAACTTGGCCGAAGACGCGTTTGAGGTGAATAGCGCGTGTTTTCACGGCAAACTCGCCGCCCATATCGTGTCATTCGCATCGCCCCGCGCGAGGATGCGTTTGATTGCGTCTTTGCATTGACTTTGTATGTCATCTACTCGCGCAAATCGTTGAACTTGCGTCTGGTGTGAACCCACAGTTATGCTACGTACACACCAAATGCGTGGGCATCGCGTTACTCGCTCTAGATTACTCGCGGGATTTAATTTCGTGTCATGTTACTTTTTCGCTCAATTTGAATATTTTCAACTTGAGCGAAGACGCGTTTGGGGCGAATAGCGCGTTTTTGCGGCAAACGCGTTGCCCATATGGCATCATTCGCATCGCCCGACGCAATGACGCGTCTGTTCACGTCTTTGCGTTGACTTTGTATGTAATCTACTTGCGCAAATCGTTGAACTCGCGTCTGGTGTGAACCCACAGTTATACTGCATTCACACCAAACGCGTGGCATCGCCTTACTCGCTCTAGATTACTCGCCGGATTTAACTTCGTGTCATGCAAATTTTTCGCTCGATTTTGAATATTTTCAACTTGGCCGAAGACGCGTTTGAGGTGAATAGCGCGTGTTTTCACGGCAAACTCGCCGCCCATATCGTGTCATTCGCATCGCCCCACGCGAGGATGCGTTTGATTGCGTCTTTGCATTGACTTTGTATGTCATCTACTCGCGCAAATCGTTGAACTTGCGTCTGGTGTGAACCCACAGTTATGCTACGTACACACCAAATGCGTGGGCATCGCGTTACTCGCTCTAGATTACTCGCGGGATTTAATTTCGTGTCATGTTACTTTTTCGCTCAATTTGAATATTTTCAACTTGGGCGAAGACGCGTTTGGGGCGAATAGCGCGTTTTTGCGGCAAACGCGTTGCCCATATGGCATCATTCGCATCGCCCGACGCAATGACGCGTCTGTTCACGTCTTTGCGTTGACTTTGTATGTAATCTACTCGCGCAAATCGTTGAACTCGCGTCTGGTGTGAACCCACAGTTATACTGCATTCACACCAAACGCGTGGCATCGCCTTACTCGCTCTAGATTACTCGCCGGATTTAACTTCGTGTCATGCAAATTTTTCGCTCGATTTTGAATATTTTCAACTTGGCCGAAGACGCGTTTGAGGTGAATAGCGCGTGTTTTCACGGCAAACTCGCCGCCCATATCGTGTCATTCGCATCACCCCACGCGAGGATGCGTTTGATTGCGTCTTTGCATTGACTTTGTATGTCATCTACTCGCGCAAATCGTTGAACTTGCGTCTGGTGTGAACCCACAGTTATGCTACGTACACACCAAATGCGTGGGCATCGCGTTACTCGCTCTAGATTACTCGCGGGATTTAATTTCGTGTCATGTTACTTTTTCGCTCAATTTGAATATTTTCAACTTGGGCGAAGACGCGTTTGGGGCGAATAGCGCGTTTTTGCGGCAAACGCGTTGCCCATATGGCATCATTCGCATCGCCCGACGCAATGACGCGTCTGTTCACGTCTTTGCGTTGACTTTGTATGTAATCTACTCGCGCAAATCGTTGAACTCGCGTCTGGTGTGAACCCACAGTTATGCTACGTACACACCAAACGCGGGGCATCGCCTTATTCGCTCTAGATTACTCGCTGGATTTAACTTTTTTTTGCTTTTAAAATTTTTTGCTCGATTTAGAATATTTTCAACTTGGCCGAAGACGCGTTTGGGGCAAATAGTGCGTTTTTGCAGCAAACGCGTTGCCCATATGGCATCATTCGCATCGCCCGACGCATCTGAACGCGACTTTGAGTTGACTTTGTATGTAATCTACACAATCTGTGTGAACCCACAGTTAGGGTGAGCAAAATTTAAAAGGGATAGAAAATTCAGTCATTTACCCTCAAGTTGTTTCAAACCTGTATAAATGTCTTTGTTCTGCTGTACACAAAGTAAGATATTTTGAGCAATGTTTGTAACCAAACCATTGACTTCCATAGTATTAATTTTTTCCTAGTATGGAAGTAAATAGTGCTCTTGCTTGATTACAAATATCTTCCTTTGTGTTCAGCAAAACGAAAATATTCATACAGGTTTGCAACAATTTGTGAGTAAATAATGACAGAATTTTAATTTTGGGGTGAATTATTCCTTTAATTGATGCTACCAAAAAGCCTTTCGCACACTGCAAGTGAACGGATATTTTCTTTAGGATATTTAATTATTTGCACTGTAAAACAAGACAAAGATACTGAAAGAAATTTTTTTTCGTTGTTAAGGAATGTGATAAGCTTAAACTGATATGCAATCTTCCGACGCAGGTCCGGCCAGTTGATCAGAATGTCCTGCGGTTCGCCAAACTGCCTGAAAATTTGTTTACCGTACATTCCACATAACCCAAAACAGTTTGATTGGCACAGTTATCAGCCTGTGATTCAAATGACAGGTGGAGAGCAGCATCTGACGAATTCACTATTAAATGAATACAAAAAGAGGCAAATAACACTGCATGGCATAAAATCCTCACAATGAGATTTTGTAAATGTTTCTTTGACCGCTATCATTTTGAAATGCTTCAACACAAAGCACAGTCATTATCTCAACCTAATGAAAGGTCAGAATGATAACACTTCACCTTAATATGTAACAAAGACACAATCTCGATGCATTCACTCATTATCTGTAAGATCAGATAACCTTTTCTTTCCCTTTTAAGCGATTTTTGATTTCTATGCATTTAATAGCAAAACAATAAGGGCTGGCAAAGTTTGTCACCACTGTGGTAAAAAAACTAATGCTCAGCTCTTAAAATGCATATTTCTGCTCTTTAGTCCTGCCAGTAAGGCACTCTGTCCCATTAAAATGGGCTCCCCATTTATTCATGCTAAGGAGACTCATAATTTGAGATCAATTTCTGGGTCCTAACCAGATATGAATCAACAAAGCATCAAAAGATAAAAGGATCTTTTAAGCTCAAATGGTAGAGCGTGACGATGACAGCACCAAGGTTATGGGTTTGATAGGGTTAATGCAAATACACTAAATAGTTTAAATGCACAGTATGTGGGTTTGGATAAAAGTGTCTGGCAAATGCATAAATCATCATAACAGGCTGTTTACACTGACAGCAAGATTTTAGAGATATCAGCCTTTTCCCATTTAAGTAGATTGGACTGTATTAAAGAGCACCGATGGTCCGATTCACGATTTTACATTTCCTTTGGTGTGTAAGTGTGTATTAGTACGTTAATGATATGCAAAAGGAACAAACCCCAAAGTAAACGATGACGCGAGTTATCGTCTCCAACGTAAATCTCTTTTCTTGGATTACCACAAACACACGGATATTAGGCAACAGTTTACTTCCTGGGATTGGTGATAAAGACAAGACCGACATTATCATAATTCCTCCCACTTCGGACTCACAGCCTGTGTGCTAACTCCTGTTAGCATTGCATTGTGAGCAAATCTTTCAAACATGGTAAGGAGCGTCACATTTCCGGCTGACTCAGAGGTATTCAGACCAATCACAACGTACAGATTAGACACAGAGCTTTTCAAATCCGTGGATTTCAGGAAGCGAGTAAAATCTCGAGCCACAAAAATGTACGGTATGTGGAAAATAATGTGTTTTTGTAACCACAAACCACACGCACACATGGTATTATACCAAATACACAAAAATAAAGTTTTTTAGCAATGAAATAGGTGCTCTTTTAAAACTGCCTGGAGGTGTTGCAAACATGGCCGCCTAAAGAAATTGATGTTCAATGCAAATTGCAGATAATTCAACAAAAAAGATCCGTATTGTGATGTATTTATGAGTGTTGAGATATTCCTTGGGAATTAACTGGAATGTAAAATGGAATATCTTTATATAACATTCATCAGTATAACAGAAAAATAATTCGTAACCCATGCCATCAGACAAAATAAATGAATTTTTTTGTGGACGGGTCACATTTGTTCGCAAAATACCAAGCATGCTTATTTTGCGAGTACATATGATTATTTAAATGGGGTTCCCACTTCAAGGCAAATTCCCTGACTTTCCCTGACTAAAAAGCTACATTTCCATCTATGTCCGGGATGCCGTGAGCCTGGATAATGTGGGATAATCTAGATAATATATATATACACTTTGAGTTTATAAAAATGTAGTTTAAATGCATAAAATGAATAAACAGTGCGAATAAACAGCTTTTTAAATTGTAGTCAGCGGAGGCTTGGACCCGGAAATAGTATTCCTTTTGTCACAAGTTAACAAGCGGATTACTAAAATTTAAAATCAACAAAACTAAAATCCCTGATATTCCATGACTTGAACAAAAAATATATAAAACTCCCTGACTTTCAATGTCTGGAAAAGATGTAAAATTCCATGATATTCCAGAAATGTGGGAACCCCGATTAAAAAAACTGACTGAGACATCTTATTAATTTTTACATAACTACGTATCAAGCATAACGTATTTTATCATGGGCTGTCATGTACCACTTTTTTTCAATCCCATTGTAAACAGGCCAACAGTTTGTTATTGCTCAAATCTGGTTAGGACACCATGACTACATTTCTCCTGTTTCACATCAAACAGTCCAAAAAAATCATCATTCTCACCTTGCCGCCCAGTTCTATCATCTAATTCCCTTCTGTGAACTATGGAACCATCAGGGATTTGGGAATGATGCTCGTGAGGTCTGGAATGGTACCCCGACTCCACAGTGGCGGTACTCATGAAGCACAGTACAGAGAAAATGAGGCTGGAATGATGCAAAACTGTTTGCTTTTAAGCCTTATAAAAAAGACAGTATAGCAGTCCTCTTCAGTTTCAGTTCGTGATATGTTACCGAATGTACATCTGGGTATGGCAACTTTGCCATTAGACCTAAATTATACCAATATGTGTACTGTCATGGGTTTGTTATTGGTGTGTAAAGGGATAAATCCATGCAGTAGATTTGATGATTGATATGCATTTACTTCCTGGTATATTTCCCATAATTCAGCCCAAACGGGTTGGCGTCATACTATACCTTGTCTGTTTGTGTCCTCTGTATGTTTATTGTCAGCGTTTCAGTGTTTCCACCAGACAGATAACAAAACTCAATACTTATGTGGTGTTCAAGTCATGTATACTTGATTTCCTCTGAAATCTCTTTTCATGCTACACATATATTTTGCAGTATTTAACCCCCGGCATCATTAGGGACGGTGGTGTGAACGATCCAAAAAAAATAAACAACCTCCACATGATATACGAATAAAGAGAGACTGGGTCCACTGGACAGAAGAAAGGGCTTTGAGAGTTCAGCCCGTTTCTCAGTGTGAATCCAAAATGGACGGTAACTGGATCATCGATACAAAAACTGGTACGGTAGATTCATGAAAAGTAAGTGGGACGCAACAATCCGTTGAGGTTAATAAGTCTCCATCTGTGTGTAAAAATCTTTCACTTTTATGAAATCCGTCTCAACCCATTTTAGTTCATCTGAGCTCCTGCAGGTGGACCCGCCACCCTCTGTCCTTTGGGCGAACGCCCACCAAAGAGGCAGCGTGCCGCGAGGAGGAGCCAGTAAGGGCGTGTCCGGGGTTCGAGGCTGGATGGGATGAAGGGCGACTGTCACTTTATTGGGGTAAAACTACTTCCGACAAGGCAGGGGTGGTTGGAGAGACAGGACTCCGGGTGGTGGCACTGTCTACCAGGAAGCACAAAAAAAAATCTCACTTTGAGCATAATTACATGTGCAAATGGATAAATGTGTCCCGGTGTGTGAAATCCAAGCCTAAATACTACATTATGTGAAAATATAACCTTGATATCTTTTATATTAACTGATGAACAGATTGAAACATTGATGCTCCAAATCTTATCATTACTAGATTATGAAACTTTAGCCTGGATTTCACAAACAGGGTCACATATGTGAAAAACTAAGAATAAAGACATAAACATGCATACATGTGACAAAAAAATAACTCAAACACAACTGAAGGGATAGTACAGCCAACTAAGTCAAGTTAGAAGATACTCAGATGCAAGAATTATATACATCACTGCGCCAAAGTCATCATGCCACCATTAGATTTGGTTGTTTTGCAATGATATAATGACCATATATAATTATTTTTCAGTCTCTTTATTAAAAAACAACCAAAAATATAGGAAATTTGTAAAAAACAACCTAAAGTGTCAAGTAGACTTACCAGTTTAATGGTTAAGCTCGATAAAAATGTCCAACGGTTAGTATTACCGCGTCATTTTTTATTTACCGTTTATGGGGCGGTTCACATTTCGCTTCTAAAACTGTGTGGAAAACGGGACCGTCGCTTGCTTCTTGACCTGCGGTGCGCTTGCGGCATTCTGAAAAGTTGAGATTTTTATAACTCGATCCAGTGGGGACGCGCCTTGAAAAAAACGAGCCGGTTGAACCGTGTTGCGACCGCGTCGCTTCCATTATGAGCATGCATACCGCGAAATGTGAATGGCACCTAACCGTGCCAGTGTCACGGCTCGAAAACTCAGCATCAACCAATTTAAAGGGGTAGTTTAATCAGGGTTCCCACACTTTACTTAACTTCAAATTCAAGGACCTTTCAAGGACTTTCCAGGTCTAATTTCCTCAAATTCAAGGACTAAATATGGGGACACATTTTAAGTGAGAGCAAGGTTACATCGTGTTACCTTTAAAGATACATTGTTACAGTTCCCTTTTGAGGGAACTCGCGCTGCGTCACTGCAGTGACACTTTGGGGACATCTCCAGGGGTAAGTGTGTCTGAATGTGTATATCAATTTCAACCAATGGTGAGGCTTAACGACAAAGACAGGGTGACGCGGGAGCCAGGAAGTATATCGCTATCTGAAATATTGCCAAAGACGACGTTACAGGGATGCAGGAAGTATGGCAAGGAAGACGCAGCGCGAGTATCCTCAAAAGGGAACAACAGTTACATACGTAACCAGAGACGTTTTCATGTGTCAAACACAACTATGCAAAAAAAGCATTTTGGTATGAATCAACATTCGCATATAGAAGATATAAGCATTTAAAGCTAACGGTTTAGCACGTGTGCTTAAAAAGTCTAGAATTTTTATGATATTATCCTACACTACACAGGAAATAATATGGATTTTTTTTTCCAGAAAACTTGCATAAAATTGATTCAAGCACTTTCAATGACCTGCATCTATGTATGTATATTTTCAAAAACTTCCAAGGGCCTTGAATTTTTCCCCACAGATTCAAAAACTTTCAAGGACCCGTGGGAACCCTGTTTAATGCTATTTCTTACATTCTGACTTATTAACACAGTTTAAGAGTTGTAACCCTCATGCTAAACGTAAGCAAAGTGTCAAAAAAGCAGTTGAGCTTGAGTATATCAGGGCCAAACTCACGACTCCTTTTTCCTACAAGTATCGGAAAGTTTTTTTTAACAAGGGTATCCGTTACGACCGATTGACCCCAAATTCCTTTTATGGGCCTTTAGCCCCTGAAAAGCACACATGCCCTGCACGTCAAGTGAGAACGAGCATCAGCATTGCTGCGTCGAGCAGAAGTCTCAGGTATTACTGCACAGCACGTGACAACTTTGTTTTATCAAGATGGTTCGACAAAAGAAGCGTGTGTTTATGTGTAACACAACGTAATTGCAGTCTCTCTTAAAAATAAAAATGTAACTATATTGAGTCTCCTCAAAAAAGTTCAAGATGTGCTTAGTGCCAAGAGAGGTCACACTAAACACCGACATCTACCTGAAAAAGCCATTGTGTTCTGAAAATTGTGGTATCCTATATTTTCTATGAATATTAATAAAGAGACTGAAAAATAAATATGGATGCTGATTAAAACTTAGCTGTTGTAGGCCTAAGATGTTTGTGCAGTACGGTATATACGAATGCAAACTGAAACAGTGGTACGGAGTGAAGAGAATTGAATCAGAAAGGCATGCGGCTTTCCACAAACCGTGTCTTTAGAGTGTCCCATTATGAAGAAATAGGGTGAGGCTAGAGTGTCACTTTTCATGCACATGGAAAGGTTGGTAGGTACCATTCCTACAGAACAGGAAGTAAGAGTCTGTACTATTGCATTATCTTTAAAGACGTGTTAGCAAAACAGACCAGCTATCAGAAGAGAGGAGTTAAAAAGAAAGCTTACAACTCAATTGACAAAGGGTTAATAGATAAGGTGAGTCATCAAACGCTTTTAAGCTTTTAACAAAAAGCACACTGTCAGGCTTGCTATTAAACACCTGAGCGATTGTTTCCCAAGTGCACACTTTTATTAACAGTACAAAGGCAGATTATTAATTCAACGTTCATCCAAATGGTATATACAGTGCTTTTTCCACAAATCCAACTTTTTGTTTGTTTACTAGAGACAGAAATGTTTTCAAGACTAGGCTGTCTGTACTGTGGTACGCACCATAATCTGGCACCTGTCCTGTGCCCCGTTTCAACAGCAGACGTACACGTCGACCACCAGCTTTAATGAGTTCAATGGCACGGGCGTGGCTCATGTCTCTCGTACTTTCACCGTTAATTTCGATAATCTGATCTCCAACCTGCGAACATACAAAGTTATGAGAGAATACATTTAAAGGGACACTTAACTTTTTTGAAAATATGCTCATTGTCCAGCTCCCCTAGAGTTAAACATTAAATTTTTACAGTTTTGGAATCCATTCAGCTGATCTCCGGGTCTGGTTGTACCACTTTTAGCATAGCTTAGCATAATCCATTGAATCTGATTAGACCATTAGCATCGCACTAAAAATAACCTAGAAAATTGCAACTTTTAATTTTCTGTCGGTCTTAGTACACGACGTAACTACAGAAGAGTCAAGTTTTAAATAGGAAAAATATTGAAACTCTTTGGTTATTATTTTTGAGAGCGATGCTAATGGTCTAATCAGATTCAATGGATTATGCTAAGCTATGCTAAAAGTGGTCCCGCCAGACCCGGAGATCAGCTGAATGGATTCCAAAACTGTAAAAATCAAATGTTTAACCTAAAATCAGGGGAGCTGGAAAATGAGAATATTTTATAAATATATATATATATATATATATATATATATATATATATATATATATATATATATATATATTTAAAGATTACACAAATCTCTTTTTATTCTCTTTATTTCTTCTTTTCTTTGTTTAAGTTAAAAATCATAAAAAAATAAATGTAACAGGTTTTTTCACCCTCATTCTCCCATTGCGGATCGCGGGTCCATCTTCAGCCAGCCTCAAAACAAACAGGTCCATTTTGTATTCACGTCCTCCTCGAATACTAAAGCCGAATCCCTTCACACTTTTCTCCAGATCCACAGTGAAATAGTCATAGTCCTGAAAAAAAAAACTTACATTTAAAAAAAAACTCAACTTTAACCCTTAACACCCCACCCAAAACAATGACACCTGACACTATTCAATATTTTGTGGTTCTGGAAAAAACAAGCTAACCCTGAATAATTCTGGAAAAAACTATCTATGAATTCTTGATATAGTGTAACTGAGGGGTTCAGATGCAAATTGTACATTTACACGGGGCGAAACTAGGTTATTTGCAGAAGGTGATCTGATTGGCTGACGCACGCATTGGCACTTGAAAAGTTGAGAAATGTTCAACTTTTGCTAGTCGCGTCGCTGAACGATCCACAATTCAGTTCGGCAAAGCATGACGTCACCCATTAAAAGTAAATGAGATGCGTAACGCTTACGCCCCGTACAGTGTTGGGGAAAGTTACTTTTAAAAGTAATGCATTACAATATTAACTCTTTCCCCGCCATTGACGAGATATCTCGTCAATTAAGAGAAAACGCTTCCCCGCCAATGACGAGATTTTCCGTCTTTCCGCAATACCGCTATTATACCGCAACTTTTTAAACCCGGAAGTATTGCCCTATGGCAAGCGGCTGCATGTCCGTGTCTGTTTTAAAGATCGCTCTGAATGAGATCTCTATGAAAAGTCCGTCACAAAAATGGAATTATCTCTGCTTTTTACTCAAAATGTGGTGTTTTTGCAGAAACCTACCCATATTCAAAAGCTGATTGCAAAAGAACCACTGAAGGTAGGATGAAACGTTTTTTTTTGTTTGAAAGCAGAGGGTCTGTTCTTTCATTTGGTATATTGTATGTTTATATATTTAAAGAAGAACATTTTCTAGAAGGCATTAAACTTTGGTGAAAATCATGAAAAACGCTGGCGCTGGCTGGCAACTTTTTTTAAAAACGCTGGCGGTGAAAAAGTTAAGTTACACCCCAAAAACGTAATTAATTGCATCACTTAGTTACTTTTCATGGATAGTAATAATTACGTTACTTTTGCGTTACTTGGCTGAGGCTTGATCTCTTTCAGGCCTTGCAGATGTTTTTTATGAATTTCTGCACATTTCCTTCACAAAAATGCCAAGCTCTGGCCTGCCATCTTCATTTCTGTCTCAAACTGGCGTGCACACTTAAGAGTGTGTAATTCTACATCCCTACATCTGAGCTGTATTCAAGATATTTGTTTGTCATATACACAGTTATAAACCAAAGATAAGAAAAAACTAAAAAGACTGCTAAATGAAATACTATATTGCATTCTATATCACCGATTTTATGTAACACAATAAGGCCACTGTGATTTGTAAGGGGTTTTACCTGTGGTCGGTAATCAGCGATGGAGTGTTGTCTATAGTCTATAAGTGCAGGTGGATGTCTGTACTCCATGGTCGGTGGCTGTCTGTAGTCTGCTACAGGTGGGTGTCTGTAGTCCACCGGAGGCTGTCTGTAGTCCGTGTATGCGGCTTGGCAGATGTCAGGTTTAACATCCTGTCTAGCTTTCACCTCCGACCTGTAGTTACCAACAAGGTCAAATGAAGAGATCCCATCCCAAAACAAAACTTCCAACAATAACTCATGTTCAAACTTTTTCCATAAACACTACTGTAAAGTGTAAACCAATATTTAAAAGATGATTTGTAGCTTTCTATGTTTCATCACACGTACCAAAAGAGCAAAACACTTCAAACTTCCCAACCTCTAGATCAAACTCCCTTCTCTGATCATGTGAAAGGGCTAAGTTCGTTCATTGTTCATGTTATTAGTCTCAGTTCCAATATTTCACATGGCATAAAATCATAGTGTTGACCCGAGCTGACCCTGTGAGAAAATGTGCAACCTCTTTGTGTTAGTGTCATCTATTATTGAAAAGATATCTACAGGTGAATAATTTATCACGAGGTGTTAAGTGATGTTATTTGAGCCGGTGCGATGAAAGTCAAAAGATGCTTTTAGTGCTAGGTGAAACTGCTAGAGGCACTTTGCTGTAGGGCAAATATAGATCAAGATAAACACTCACACACAAGCTCATGAAGAAGAACTACAATAAAATGATTTTACTAAATCAAGCAAAAAATATACAAAATTATATTTCGCATAGGGGCAATGATGCATTTTTTGGTATTTGATGAGCACACTTCATGAATAAATGAAGAGCTATTTTCCAAAACGCAATAAACGGCATTTAAAAAAAAGTAGTTTGTGTCATTTTGCTGTGTACTGAACCTATTCACTGCTCCATTAACGTTTCATTCAAAATCGCTATATTTCCTTGTTTAAAATGTACTACAAGATGCAGTTCTTTCCAAACTGTGATAAGCGCCAAAGCTTACCAAAGAACTAGCAAAAGTAGCCTACTGATTATGAATATGTAAAATATTGCAATGAGATATTTTTTTAGGTCTGTAAGGTGAGTAACTTATAGGCTACGATTTGGTTCATGAGGATATAAGCTCCAGTTTAGGCGCCGGAGCTTTTGTTGTGATTATCTATTGTCTGCTATATTTACTTTTTATTTAATAAATCCAGGAAATTTGTAAATGAAAAATGTATTAAAATTAAGGTACAATTAATACAAAACGAAATTTGCTTGAAATAGAGGCTTTGTGCTTTCTGTTTTGAGGTTTCTGTGAAAGATTGAAAGTCTTTTAGTGCCGCTTTCAGAGCGGTCGCCTCCGTAATGGAGAACTGTCACGTTGTTATTTCTTCATAAATGCAAACACGAAAAATAAAAAGACAAAATACTTTTTTTAAAAGACAAACCATAATTTTTTTGGGGAAAAAAAAGGATGGATTTATAGCGTTTTGGGGGGAAAAATTATGGATTTATAGCATTTTGGGAAAAACTTGAGGGATTAATAGCGTTATGGGGAAAAAATTGAGGGATTTATAACATTTTGGGGAAAAAATGGAGGGATTTATAGCGTTTTGGGAAAAAATGTAGGGATTTATAGCGTTTTGGGAAAAAAATGGAGGGATTTATAGCATTTTGGGGAAAAAAAGGAGGGATTTATAGCGTTTTGGGGGAAAAATTGATGGATTTATAGCATTTTGGGAAAAAAATGTAGGGATTTATAGCGTTTTGGGGGGAAAAAATGGAGGGATTTATAGCGTTTGGGGAAATTTTTGGGGATTTATAGCATTTTGGGAGGTTTTGGGGAAAAAATGGATGGATTTATAGCATTTTGAGAAAAATTTGAGGGATTAATAGCGTTTTAGGGAAAAAATTAGGGATTTATAGCATTTTGGGGGGGAAATGGAGGGATTTATAGCGTTTTGGGGAAAAAATGGAGGGATTTATAGCGTTTTGGGAAAAAATAGAGGGATTTATAGCGTTTTAGGGAAAAAATGTATGGATTTATAGCATTTTGGGAAAAAATAGAGGGATTTATAGCGTTTTGGGGAAAAATGGAGGGATTTATAGCATTTTGGGAAAAATTTGAGGGATTAATAGCGTTTTAGGGAAAAAATTAGGGATTTATAGCATTTTGGGGGGGAAATGGAGGGATTTATAGCGTTTTGGGGAAAAAATGGAGGGATTTATAGCGTTTTGGGGAAAAAATGGAGGGATTTATAGCGTTTTGGGAAAAAATAGAGGGATTTATAGCGTTTTAGGGAAAAAATGTATGGATTTATAGCATTTTGGGAAAAAATAGAGGGATTTATAGCGTTTTGGGGAAAAATGGAGGGATTTATAGCATTTTGGGAAAAATAGAGGCATTTATAGCGATTTGGGGAAAAAATTTATGGATTTATAACATTTTGGGATTTTTAGGGGGGTTTATAGCGTTTTGGGGGAAAGAATTGAGGAATTTATAGCATTTTGGGGGGGGGAATGAAGGGATTTATAGCGTTTAGGGGAAAAAATGGATGGATTTATAGCATTTTGGGAAAAATGTTTAGGGATTTACAAGGTTTTGGGGGGAAAAATTGAGGGATTTATAGCGTTTGGGGAAAAATTATGGGATTTATAGCATTTTGGGGGGGGGAATGGAGAGATTTATAGCGTTTTGGGGAAAAAATGTATGGATTTATAGCATTTTGAAAGCTTTTTACTTTGAATTTATCATAAACACTATTGTTGTTTGATTTAATAATCATTGATCAACATGTTCAGATTAAATTAAATATTAAATATTCACAAAATGTGTGGGTCTAGGCAAAAACTGTCCTTTTCCTGAAAACTACTGAAATGGATGTATCGCGTTTGGGAAAAGAGCTCCTCAAATGAATACATTATATCACCTTTTATAAATAATCATTGCATTTCGGTAAAAACTATAGTAAATAATCTATTTCCACATTGTTTTTCCACAAACCTTAAAATCTAATCTAAATACAGACTGATTCAGTGATGAATGTTTAGTGAACCGATCAGTGTTCGAATTGAGTGGGGGTTGGGGTGGTCCCGATCCTCCTATAAGCATTGTGGGACCCCTATAAAGCCCAAAAATATAAATTGGGGGTTCCTGTTTTTTATTCAAATTAAAATTCTCGTGCTGCGCTGCCACAAAGCGATAAAGTCCATTATTTGTCCCAGTTTCGCAATAAACTAATCCAAAAGATTTCATTCTGAAATAAATGTAAACTCTTGAGTGCGCCTCACGCTGTTTTCTGGAGGAATTGCAGACTGTTAGATTTATGATTGGGTTGGTTGCCTTTTAAAAAAATCTTCTTAAACTACTATTTCACAGTAATTTGGGGGGTAAAAAATTATTAGGGTTTGAGTAAAGGGATATTTGTGTTTCTTTGATTAAAATGTTGATCCAGGACCACATCTTACTTTGTGAAATCGCAGCAACACTATAATGACGGGGTTGCATGGCCATGGGATGGGACTGGCTTAGCTAGGGGACCCCCCATAAACCCGACACAGGCATGTTTTCGAGATTTAAGATATAAATGGATATTTATGTACAGATCACAAAGTTACAAAGTCCCACTCTGGTTCACTTTGATTCATTGATATTGCATCAAATAACACTATTATTCAGTATAACAGCCAAGCAAACAGTACCGTGTGTCATGTAGGTACAGTTGAGGCGGTACTGGCACTGATCCGACCATACTGGGCTGGACCCCATGTCCACCTGGATCCACAGCAGCAGCAGCTGCAGTCTGAGTGACCACTGAGCCTGTTTGCATGGCCTCCAGACTGGGCTGACTCACGGGTGGGCTGCTGTGTGGAGCTCCAGGGCTTGGCTCCACTAGTAGGGGGCTGGGTTGTGTGGTAGCTGGGCTGGGATGAGGAGCAGGTGGGCTGGGCTGAGTCAAGGTTGGACTCTGCTGGGCTGCCGGGCTGGACTGGGTCTGTGGACTGTGCTTCTGGGCCACCAAAGGGCTCTGCTTCTCCGACGCAGGGCCTGAATGAGCACCATTCACGTCTAGGACACAGACATCATGTTAATGTGTGTTTTTGTTTCTTAAAGGGACCATTTTAAAACACTAAAGAAAATCTTGTGTGTTGTTCATCTTTATTCTTAGTTGTCCACATAGCTTTATATACTACATTTATTGTTGGTACTTTGAGAAAATGTTAACTGCTCTCTCATTTATAAGTCGATTTGAATAAAAGCATCTGCTAAATTAATAAGTGTAAATGTAAAAAGTCAGCCATAACAATTTGCATATTTAAAGGTATAGTTCACCCAAAAAAGTTCACCTTAATCTCAATCCATTCTCAATGTATACGATTATCTTGTTTTAGATGAAAAAAACAGAGTTATACTGGAAAATGTCCTGGTTGTTCCAAGCTTTATAATGGTAGTAAATGGTGCTTCTGAATTGAAGCCCAAAAAAGTCCATCTTTCCTTAACAAAAGTAATCCACAAAACTCCAGGGGTTAATAAAGGCCGTCTGAGGGTAATCGAGGGTAATTCTGTGAAGGATGGATGAACTTTTTTGGGCTTCAAATCAGAAGCACCATTTACTACCATTATAAAAGCTTGAAATAGCCAGGACATTTTCTAATATAACTATGATTGTGTTTGTCTTAAAAAAGACAATCATATACATAGAGGATGGCTTAACTCATTCACCGCCAGCCTTTTTTGAAAAGTTGCCCGCCAGCATTTTTGTGATTTTCATAAAATTTCCCAACAAAAAAATCAAGACAACTTTCTTTGAAAAATATATAAATATACAAATATATCAAATGAAAAAACAAACCCTCTGCTTTCAAACAAACAATAAATAAACAAAACAGGAAAATTTTCATTCGATCTATTTTTTATCTGCTTATAAACTCTTAAAAATGGGTATTTTTCTTCAAAAAACTTTTTTAAGCAAAAAGCTGAAATAATTGCATTTTTTGTAAATGAATTTTGTTAGAGATCAGATTCAGAACGATTATCAAAACATAAATGCAGTGTAAAATTAATAAATATTTTTTTGTTTCAGTTTTTTAATAAATTATGGAAGTGTGCCATCTAGTGGATACTCGCGGTATTACAGATAACCCTAAAACCTCATCAGTAACACTTTTTTATGCAATGTTTTCTCTTAAATGACGAGATAACTCGACAATGGCGGGGAAAGAAAAAATGGGTTAATTTAAATTTTTTGGTGAACTATCCCTTTAAGTGTACAGCAAACAAGACAACATGGGCCGCCAATTATATTGTTTTGGCTTGAATGGGTCACATGACCATGTCATATGAATAAACAATAACATCACTTCCTTCAAAATGTATTTTTTAGCAGTTATCACATAAGTGTTATTACATAACCCTGAACCTGAACTCACCTTCCTCAGGGATGATGTGCAAGGTGACGGTCAGTCCGGCGTCTTTGATCAGTTTGACAATGTCAGCATGAGGCATGTTGATGATAGACTGACAGTTGACAGCCATAATACGGTCACCAACCTTCAGCTTCCCACAGCGATCGGCCGGACTGCCCTCAATGATGCGGCCGATCTTATGTGGCACAGCTGGAAAACATGAACGAGTGAGTCTGAGAAAAGCTGCATGTATCTCTGGGTTGTATTTAAATCAAAGAGAAAAAACATTATGCATTATAAATGATTAAACGGTTAGCCACATTTACTTCAAAATGTTAATTATAATAATGCATAACATTTAAAGGGGACATTTCACAAGACTTTTTTAAGATGTCAAATAAATCTTTGGTGTCCCCAGAGTACATATGTGAAGTTTTAGCTCAAAATATCATATAGATAATTTATCATAGTATGTAAAAATTGACACTTTGTAGGTGTGAGCAAAAATGGGTGTGTCCTTTAAAATGCAAATGAGCTGATCTCTGCACTAATGGCAGTGGCATAGTGGGATAGTGCAGATTAAGGGGCGGTATTATCCCCTTCTGACATCACAGAGGGAGCCAAATTTCAATGACCTATTTTTGCACATGCTTCCAGAGAATGGTTTACCAAAACTAAGTTACTAGGTTGATCTTTTTCACTTTTTTAGGTTGATAGAAGCACTGGGGACCCAATTATAGCAATTTAACTTGAAAAAAGTCAGATTTTCATGATTTGTCCCCTTTAAATATACATTTATATAAACATTTTCATGACATTATTATTGTCTAAAATTGATGCAGATTTTCTAAAAAATATATTTAATACATTAATACAGTAAATATTTATTGTATTACAATAATAAGAATCGATGGGATTCACTTTTGAGAATAATGGGAATTACAATAAAAAATAATAATTCAAAATTTGAAGATAAAACATTTATCTCTTGATTTTGCAATTAAATCTAAGCTGGATGTGTTTTGACAGATTACATTTACCCGCATCCAGATCCCAACTATCAGCTTTTATCATGCATTCTTCCTTTAAAAGGAAATGACTGTCAAAGCTTTGATATAGCATTAATCTTACATCAACCTTGTGTCAAAACATCTGACACATTAAAGAGATAGTTCACCAAAAATGAAAATTCTGTCATCATTTATTCAATCTCCAAACCTGCATAAATTTCTTTGGTTCTGCTGAACACAAATGAAGACACAATCAGAGGCACCATTGACTTTAATAGTAGGAAAAAGAATAAAATGGAAGTAAATTGTGTCCCAGATCTGTTTGGATATTAACACATTTGAAAATATCTTCATTTGTGTTCAGCAGATCAAAGACATTTATAACGGTTTGGAACAACTTGAAGGTGAGTAAATGATTTTTTTGCCGAACTATCCCTTTAAGGGCCTGTTTCTAGACTTAAAATATATTGGCATATCAAACCAAACATAATTTTATGTTGAAAACATTAACTATGTATAAAATGTTCACAATAGCATCAGGTCTATTCCAAGCTTACTTATTGTAGTTGTGGTCTCTGGTCGGTTTAGCGAGCTGATGATGACAAAACCAAAGCCTTCGCTCTCCTTGCGGTGTATAACTACATCAGTGGTGGGTGGCAGGTTGACCGGACACACCGCGTGGCCTCTAGGTGAGCTGCTTTGATTGGCCACTGCACCGTTTTCCTCGGATGGCTGACCTACAGGTGGCAGCACACACAATCTTAGTCACCATTAACACAGATCTACATCACTCTGACTCAAGCTATGACAAAAGTTTATAGTCTAACCAATGGGGAAACTTTAAATGAATTTTTGGGTGCACTATCCTTTAAAAATCCATATAAACTAGATTTTTATAATAAAATCTGTCTTTTTATGTCACAAGAGGGTGTGTGTGGGTGATTTGCTATTCGCTCACCCTGCTGCGTCAAAACTCTCCTCCTCACGGTCAGGGTGACCTGTCCGTTACGTGCAGCTGCGTGCATGAGGTCGATGACGTAACGGTGCGGTCTCCCCCCCACTGGCATCCTATCGACGGAGACCAGCTCGTCTCCCGGGCGCAGCCTGCCGTCCCGCTCTGCGGGGCTGTTCTCTATGATCGCTCCGATTACAATCTGTGGAGGACATTTAGTCGTCAATGTTAATGTGAACTGACATTCAGAGTCTCATTATCATACTGTCGCTGCTTTTAGAAATTCAGACGGCATTTTAGTTGCGGAGTTATTTTTAGAATTCCTGGGAATTCCAATTTAAGCCAACAGCTATTATTGCTTTATTCACACTTTGACAGTAACATAGTACAATAAGATAATACAGTATTATGAGGCATACCATAACCCTAAATTTATATACACAGCTTTTACATGGTCTAACAAACCATGTATATCAACACACTGCAACAATATTCTCAATTAAGACTTTGATTTCAATAAATGTACATCATACACACGTTAACATCTACACATTTCCTTAAATACCCGTTTAAGCACTACTTAAGCTATTATGCTCATCTGGTAATAATTAAAACCATTGTTCATCTTCATCATTTAATAAAAAGATATCATTAGCCATCATCCATTGTAATTCCTTTGATTATTGTAATTTTCATGATTCTCTGTGTGGATGAAACAGACAATACATATATAAATATATAATGTGTGCAGACTGAAGATCCATTGGATCCAAACATATCCAAACAAATGGAAATTTGGGTTTAACTTATAGTACCAAGGTACTTTTACGAAGAAAAGTGGTACAGTATTACCATGGTACCATAGTAGATCCATGTTATGTTCAAAACACGGTGATATCGCAATGTACTATGGTATGTTTATATACATGGTATTTACCATAGCACATGGTATTACCATGGTCCAAAAACTTTTAATTAAGTGCAGTAACTGAAACAGGAAACAGTAAAGGTGTCTGTTTTGTTTACTGCTCGTGGAGCTATACAGATATGAACCAGAAGGTCCACCGCTAGTATCTGTTTATCGCGCCCCATACGAGCCTTGTCACGGGCCTCCGGACTCACTGCTTGCACCGCCTCATCTCCGCCCAGGATCCTGAATCCGAAGCCGGTCTTCTCCCGCAGCAGGTGCACCTCCACTTCCTGGTACTCGACACCTGAGGAACAAGAACAACTGCTGAGATCATTCGCAGGGGTTTAATTAAGGATGCTTATGCAATATATCCAGAAATTTTCTTGAAATCTATGTAAATAAACAAGTGTGAGATAAGAGATTTTAAATACAAGTCCAACCTTCGGCTATAAAGTTGATCTTTTCATTACAACATAAATCATAATGTAGCAGAATTGGATCAAAGTCTGATCTCTAGCTGTGTTTTATTCCATAATGTAAAAACGAATCGTGTTTGACATGAAAGAGAAGAGACGGATATTTTTGGAAATCTAAGCCTGAACACAAGCTTGTGGATCAAAGAAGTCAGCACATAATGTAGGTCAAGTTTCACACTGCCGAACCCAGATCAGTGATAGACAGAGAACAATACAGAAATAAATAAAATGCTACATGAGTACTGAATGACACACAAGAGACTTGCCTGTAGAGTCCAGTAATGTCCGAGGTGGAAGAGGCTCTGTCAGGAGAAATAATGTAAAATCAATGCAAGTATTCAATGGTTAGCATCACTTTTTGCCATCTTACTAAATTTGTCAAGAAGATGCATATTGTATATTTAATCCCAAAAATAAGACAAAAATGATAAATGTTTTATTAAAGACAAGAAATTTTTTTTTAGAGACCATTAACCCCCATTAATTTCAAACATTCACTGTATCAAATTAGTTAATGCCTGCTTTTTACTACATATTAAAACTATAACTACATATAACACTCTCTAATGTATCTAAGCAACAAGTTTGGCACAAAAACTTTGAGGATTTGATGCCTGCAGGAGGCCAAAGTCACCCTTGCTGTTTCTAACCAAATATAAATTGTATTAAGTACATCATTAATTCTTAAGTTTAGTGATTGAAATTGGCATTTTTTTTTCACCACTGTTTTTCAATATTTTACTATGTTCTTACCTCAACTTAGATGAATTAATACATACTAGGGATGCCACAATTCTCAATACATTATTGAACCGTTCGGTTCGACCCCCACGGTCCAATACGCGCATGTGAATTGCGGTTTGTTTATCCATCCAAATCTGTCAGTTTTATATTCGCTGCACTTTTGTTGATGTGCGCATCCGCGTGATCTGCACGCTTATAAACGCCACAGGGAGTTGATATCCAGTCACTGTGCACTAGTTGCGTTAACTCTGCTTGCAATGCTGGTGTCAGATTTCATTCGCGTGCACACACACCCAACAGAAGTACGACAACAAAAAGAAGCAGCACGACTGTCTTTTAAAACTGAGGTGTGGATTAATAATTTGCGCGTGTAGATTACATACCACATCAAGGTAAAGATGCAAATTCGCGTGGGGCAATGGGAATGACGAACATGGGGCTTGTTATTGATGCAAACGCGCGTTATTTGCCTCAAACACGTCTTCCGCACAAGTTGAAAAAGTTCAACTCAAGAAGAGAATGCGCCTGATGCTAAAATAAATCCCACCAGTAATCTTGATTGAGGAACGCATTTTTTGTTTCTACACAGACAGCATGATGTTGGATTTAACAGTAGTGCAGTAAGGTATAGCCTTCATTTACAATGTAAAGTTTAATTTACTAAGAACATGTATATAAAATGGCCAATTTATGTAATGTAATGAATTCACATGTTCCCCAGTTTGAATAGGATATCATTTTTAAATGTCTTTATTTAATTATATCTTATATTATTGTATCAATACACTAGAAATATGTAAGATGATTTTTGCATTTACATAAAATAAAGAGAACTGCAATTAAAACCAGTATTTTTTCTTCTTAACATCTCACTGTTCCAGTTACCTAAGCATAGAATAATTAAAGAAACAGTATGTAGGATTGTGGCTAAAACTGGTACTGCAACACACACCTGGTGGCCAATACACAATATGACAACATAAACGTCAGTTGAGGGCTGCAACTCCACTTTTTAAATGATAATATCCAGGCCGGATCACTGTTGTCAGTGATATAAGTATTTGAAATAAAAATGATTTCTTAATGTCTAGTGACATATCACGGCCATTTTATGATTAATTGATATACATTTCTTACATACTGTTCCTTTAAAAACACTTTAATAGGCCAAGGCATCAGAATCGAAGTCAAACCGAAAACCGTGGACAAGAACCAAAATATGTATTGAACCGTGAACTAAGTGTATTGTTGCATCACTAATACATACCTATCTTTTTTCAATGCGTGCACTTTTAATCTTTGTACAGCGCTTCTTGAATGTGTTAGCATTTAGCCTAGCCCCATTCATTCCTGTGGTTCCAAATAGAAGTTTTCTTTTGTGCCACAATACTTACTCGTGTAACTACTCATATGACAGTCTTTAAATAAAGAAAACATGGAAGTGTTTGGTGGCTTCTAAATTCATCCCTGTTTGGAGCCATAGGAATGAATGGGGCTAGGCTAAATGCTAACACATTCACGAGGTGCTGTACAAAGATTAAAAAAAGATAGGTATGTATTTATTCATCTAAGTTGAGGTAAGAACATAGTAAAATATTGAAAAACTGTAGTGTATTCCTTTAAAAATGCAGAACGTTAAAGTCTTAAAGGGATAGTTCACCCAAAAATGAAAATTCTGTCATCCTTTACTCACCTTCAAATTGTTAAAAAAATGTATTTTTTTGTTCTGCTAAACCCAAAGGAGGATACCTGTAATATAGCAGGAAGCACCATTGACTTCCATAGTAGAAAAAATACTACTGGAAGTCAATGGGGCTTAAAAACGTCTTGGTTACAAAAATTGCCTAAAATATCTTCCTTTATGTTCAGCAGAACAAAGAAATTCATACAGGTTTTTAACAACATGAGGGTAAGTAAATGATGACAAAATTTTTATTTTTGGATGAACTATCCCTTTGAAGGTGCAAAATGTAAGTTTTACTACTAGAGGTCATGTTTTTAAAACAATAACAGGGAGGAAAGCTTGATGACACAATGAAGGAGAATGAAACAATGAGAAATTTTGTTTTTACCATCCAGAGATGAACAGAAGCAGAAACAAAGGATCGCGCGAATATTACATCAATGATAGGCGACAATGACAATAGACGAGCCTTTTTTTAAATCTGAAATTTATAATTGGGAACTTTTGGGATAATGCAAGTAAACAGCTGCACGAAATATATCACACTGTGCACGTGGTTTTTGGATATTTTATTACAAAAATCTTACATATTGTGCCTTAAAATTTTTTTTCTTTTTTTTCTTCATACAAAACATATTTTCTATTTGTGGGGGAAACATGAGCCTTTAAGTTAATTTCTATAGCATTTTTCGAAATTTTGCATTGTTGCAAAGCAGCTTTACAGTAAATGCATATTAGTAAAGACAGCAGAGACAAGAGGAAAAACAAAAAAGTCATGGTATTTCTACTATAAAAAAAACAAAGATGATCAATATTGCCTTTAGGTTCTCATCTGGATTGTTATTCATTGTGCTATTTAAGCAAGTATGCATGTCAAATTTTTATAAGATGTTTATTAGTGACACTAACGGTGTCTGTGGTTGTTTTTTTATTACGCTATTTCACACTAATCAAGTTATTTATGAATTTAAGTCCAAACGTGAATATAACTTACGCCTGCTTTCGTAAATGGCGCGCGATTTCTCATAGAGGTCATAGGGGTCGGGCTTGCCCAGGTGGAAGCCCTCTGTGTCTGGAACAGACGAGCGATGGAGGGTCTGGCCGGGGTGTGGGGCACCGTGTGGGTGAAGGGTGGTTGACAGGCTCGTCTGAGGGCTTCCTTGAGGGTCCCACTACAAAGCAAATACAAACATTGGGTGAATTCCAAATACTTTTACAATGCTGTAAGCAAACGGTACATACGACAGATAGTTCAGTGCGTTAACAGCGCTTATGATAACATAATCTTGGGTGGGGTGTAATATATTTAATACATTACATACATTGGAAATCAAGAGGCATGAAGGTATAAAATAATGTAGGGTGCCTTAAATAAAACATGGGAGTTTGAGAGAGTAATGCCCTGCACTCTTCATAGTACTTCAAAGTAAGCAGTGCGCACAGTAACAATCACTGTTAAATGCGACTGGCCCAAAAACTGGTTAGTATTGACAAATTTCTTGTGGTGTGATGGTGTGGCTAAATATCTGGACTAACCGTTCACTGAAGGAGAGATAACTTAATAGCGGGACTACATTTTGAACTGAAGTATCTATGTTATAACCATCTGCCCTGAGGGCTAATGGATCCTATTTTCTTGTGAGCTGCTCACTTCAACTCCAATGCAATGCTTAACCTGACAACTTCACTAGATGCAATGGATCCCGCCGAGCTGGACGGCTTCCTAAAATGTAAGCATCTCACACAGGGATGAAATCGGATACCATGCCCGTTTCTAGAAATACCTATATGTGTTAAATGAAATGTTGCAATGCTCTGAAAGGTTTGGGAGAAACTTAATCTGGGAAGTGAATTCCATTTGGCTTGTAAACATCATTGGTGGGACAAAGATATCCAGCAATCCGATTAAAGGCAAATAAAGGGTAAAGCAATATGTTAAAGAGACAGTTCACCACTTTAAGATAAAAGTGTCCGCCACATGAATAAATGTAAATTTACATACTTGTTTGGAGCGTGGCCGTACAATATTAAAAGTGAAAGTGTGTGACATGTCTGTCAAATATGGTAACCCAAACTCAAAATGTGACCTTAGGATTTAACCCATCCCAGTGAGCACTGCAAGTTGTAAACAGACACACACACACACCCAGAGCAGTGGGCAGCTATCATGGCAGGGTTAAAGGGTTACTCTTAAAAAAAATCCAGATAAGTTACTCAACACTATGTCATCCAAAATGTTGAAGTCTTTCTTTGTTCAGTCGAGAAGAAATTATGTTTTTTGAGGAAAACATTCCAGGATTTTTCTCATTTTAATGGACTTTAATGGACCCCAACACTTAACAGTTTTAATGTAGTTTAAAATTGCAGTTTCAAAGGACTCTAAATGATCCCAAACGAGGCATAAGGGTCTTATCTAGCGAAATGATTGTCATTTTTGACAAGAAAAATAAAAAATATGCACTCTCTCTGGTCCTGTGACGCGCCTCACGTGTTACATATATGAAACGCACATTTGCGGACCATTTTAAACAATAAACTGACACAAAGACATTAATTAGTATCATTCAACATACAACACTTCGGAACGGTCCTCTTTCTCCAGACTTGTAAACACTGGGGTGTAGTTTTGCATACGTCATCCGTGACCTCTTGATGTGATGACGTATTGCGTGAGGTTGCGCTGGTGCGTCACACGACCGGAGGAAGACGAGAAGTTGTGGTTTAAAAGTGCATATTTTTATTTTTATTGCCAAAAATGACAATCGTTTTGCTAGATAAGACCCTTATGCCTTGTTTGGGATCGTTTAGAGTCCTTTAAAACTGCAATTTTAAACTGCATTAAAACTGTTAGGTGTTGGGGTCCATTAAAGTCTATTAAAAGTAGAGCCCGACCGATTTATCGTTTTGCCGATTTTATCGGCCGATATGAGCCTGTTGCAGATATATCTGTATCGGCGTATAAGCCGCAGATAGGAAGCCGATATGAACGTTCCTTACAGAAGACATTAAATGCTTTTGAAAGATGTAAGTACTTGTTTGTCCAGCAGAGTGCGCCCTACTGGTTGCTAATGGTGACCCAGGTCACTCACTGTAGTGACACCAGCCAACCCCCCTTCACTTCAGTCAGTCTCTCAGTTCAGGTGGAGGCAGTCACGCGGTTTCTTCACAACATTTTACACCTGGTATTAAGACACGCTGTGGTCGATTGGACTATAAGTGGGCGAGAAAGACACATTCCGGTTTACATTTGGTGTTTTTAATCCGTCTCTTTTGTCCACTTGCGAGTTGTTTAAAACGCAAGCGGAAGAAATGACGCGAGGCGGAGAAAGGACGCGCTTTAACTGCCGCGCAGTCTGTGGGAGTACAGCTGCTTGTGTTGTTAGTGAACATGCTCATTTCAAAGCAATTGATTAAATAAGCTCGCGCAACTTTACACCCTCGCTAAATTAAAGAGGCGGAGAGAAGACACTTTAGTTTTATAAAAGTTTAAAGTACCGGCAGAACACTGTGGGTTCGCGTCATAAAAACGTTGTGCAGTACATTAAACATAAGCCTACATCATTATGTTGTCAGCAAGTCAAGCATTGTCGTCTTAACGGTAAATTTCTAATTAATTTGTGAAGTACATAACTTATTGTAAAGCTAATAAACAATGACTTCATAAGTTTCCATTTTTTAAAATAAGCCCAATATAACATTATTCTCTTCAAAACTGACAATGAGTTAAGTTATATGTATTTTGTTTTGTTTGTGTTTTAAAGTTATTTATAATTAGTCAAGTTTACTGTTTTGTGCACTTATATCAGAATCATTTTGGATAATAAAGTTTATTGTTAACTTGTAAAACACACCTGCCTATATTACATATCTTTGTCACGTCATTTTAAGTGTTTGATCACCACATTTGTGAGTGATCATTGCAAAAAAAGTATTTATATATATAGTATATTCTGTTAATGTATATAGTGTATTATATGTACAGTAGCCTGCTGTAGTATAATATACTGTAGTATATGTGTACTGTACTATAATATACACATAAAGAATATCGGCCGATATATCGTTATCGGTCTTTTTTTACTCCCTAATATCTGTATCGGCATCGGCCCAAAAAAATGCATATCGGTCGGGCTCTAATTAAAATTAGAAAAATCCTGGAAAGTTTTCTTCAAAAAACATAATTTCTTCTCGGCTGAACAAAGAAAGACATCAACATTTGGATGACATGGTGGCGAGAAAATTATCTGGATATTTTTAAGAAAATTGACTAATCCTCTAAGGTGCCTTGCTCAAGGTTACACAACCTGCCGCCCGTGAGACTCAAACCGCTGATCTTTGAGTTACAAGCCCAACTCTAATTTTGCTTTTAAATCCAGCAGAGCAGTAAAAAAGCACACATGACAGCATGATTGAGTCTGTGGGTCTCGGGGACAGAGGCAGAAGAATATAAATGGAGTATCACCTGCATAATCTTCGCCCTGAATAATTTCTCTTCCTGATAAACACATTCTACCACGCACGCTAAAAAAGGCGCGCTTAGCTGTCAGTTAAACCTCTTTGTTTCCTAATGCGGAATCACAAGAGGCATACTGATGAAGCAGGCCACCCGTGGCGACTGCGTTAATGCATCTGTCACCCGGGACATTTCCATGTCGGGTTTCATCAGAGTGTTACCTAGAGCATCACTGAACACGTGCTGAGACTAAGAACTGGCGCCTGCCGCGCAGACTGCGCTTTCTCCTTAACACTGATCGGAGATTGATGTTGCTGCTGCTCGCCTGCCCCCTCTGGGGGATTTTGTCCTAAGAAGCTGATCTGACATCAGTGCTAAAGGGCAGCTGTTACCCAGAGGTGTGCAGGTGGTCAAATCTTCTTATGTAAAACATGATTTAATAATTTTTCCAGTGATGTTTTCAAAATGCCATCAGTGTATCTGTCAAAACTGAGGAACATTTACCAGTTTGAACGCCAGGATTGTACAATATACTTTTCTGACCGGAATATCAATGAGGTTTGTCCTGTGTCACTTGACGATGACGGCAATACAATTTTGGAGTCAGAAAATGCAAAAAATCTATTTAAAGTCCCGACACGAAATCAAAGCTGACAATACTTATTTTTTTTATCTAATACTGCAGTGTTTATTATATAAAAATTATCTTTGCAAGAATTTTTTTGCGCGAGACTAAAGTCACTTGACTGCAGTCACGCGGATGACACACGATGCGGCTGACGTGTTATCTGGTGCGCCCCAGCTGTTTTTTTATGTGCGCCCGGGCTTCGTTTACAGTCTGAGGGAGACACAAGCACAGGTGCACAAAAAAAAAACAGCTGGGGTGCACCAGATAACACGTCAGCCGCGTTGTACATCATCCCCGTCACTGCAGTCATGTGACTTTAGTCTCGCGCATGCGCTTCACAACAGACGCGCAAGAGAAGACTGAATGCTGAATAAAGTCGTAAATTTTGTTATTTTTGGACCAAAATGTATTTTCGATGCTTCAACACATTCTAACTGACCCACTGATGTCACATGGACTACTTTGATGATGTTTTTATTGCCTTTCTGGACATGGACAGTATACCGTATATAGATTTTCAATAAAGGGTCAACAAGCTCTCGGACTAAATATAAAACAAAAAATAAAATAAAACAAAATAAATGAACAAAAATACAATATAAAGTAAATTTACCTGTTTTGTTGGATCCCAGGATGTGAAGAGACCTATGTAAAAAAAGAGAAACACAATATTGCTTAATATGCCTTGTTTTTCAGTAATGTGTAAATTATTTTGCAAATATAGCAAAAAAAAAATATTATAGAATAGTTCGAACAGTAATTGAACAGAAATAATATAAAAAGTATTGATTTTTTCTCTGAGTGCTGTAAGCTTTAAGTTTGCCTCATTTACTTGTGAAGTAATTACATCATTAGCTTTGGGCAGAAGCCAAGTTTATCCTTAAGAAAAGCACTGTTACTGAGAGTTTCAAACAACATTTAGCACCATAAAAGAGACTGAAAAAACTTAAATACTGTAGATAATTTCCAAAAGAAAATGTAAAGGTTGCTTGCCTAAGCAAAAATCACCACTTGGGACTTTAAAACACTAGGTTTGCTAAGATAAGCATTCATTTTTATTAATCTTTGTAGCAGGTTGCTAAGTGGTTGCTAGGGTGTATGATTGCTTACTAAAAGCCAGTGGCCGCTTGTGACTGCCCATCTGAGCGGCGCAAATTCGAAATAAGTGTTCGGAGTGTTATGTGTGTTTGCTGGTGTTTTCAAAATATGTGTTTGTTGCATCATGTGAACCATGTGAATCACGTGTTTTGTCAAAATAAGTGCCTGATGCACACGCAACAAAACCCTTTATGATAAAAGAGATATACACGCAAGACACTCCCTCAACAGTAAACTCTGATTACACATGAGATTATGTGAGTATCTGGCAAACGAGAGCGTCTCTTTTATCATAAACCCTTTAGACGCGTCTGCAGCAGGCACTTATTTTGACAAGACACGTGATGCACATAGGATTGCACGACGTGCAGAACACTTTTTTTGAAATTATGAACCACACACATGACAGGATACATACATGTTGTGATGAACTTCGGATCAAGCGCCCTTGAAAAAAGAAGTCACTGGCCGCTACTGCTAAAAGCCCACCCCAACGTTTCTATGATATCTTAATCCCCATAAATGGACTCCTACTTCAATGTAAGTCTGTAAGATTTTTATTGCCTGTTTTATTGGCATACAAAAAAAAACTTAAAATGCTTAGAGAGTAACAGCACACCTCTTCTCTACAAGCCGTGTGAAGTATTACTGTGGGTTCACACCAGCCGCGTTTGAGGCATCAAATTTGCGTCTAACGCGTCTAGTTTGCCGCATGAAAATTTTGAGTTTACTTGCTTCATTCACGCCAAAATTTTAGTCATCGAGACATGTGGAAATTCGCATTATGGGAGGGGCTTCTGCGACTCTGCTCGCTTCCTGTAATCACATCAATACTAGAGCAAGCTCCTGATTGGTCAAAGCGACACGTTTTTCTGGCAAAGTTAAAAAATTTCAACTCGCCCGTTTCCAGTGGCAACGCTCAATTCGCACGAACTAGAAGCGCAAATGGTGGAATCACGTCAACCATACAGCGCTAAACGCCTCATTCGTGCCCCGAGAACCTCCAGACGCACGTCAACATGTCTTTACATTGACTTAACATTGAAATCACTCGCGCTTGATGCCTCTATCGTGACTGGTCTGAATGCAGCATTAGACATATCACTCATGTCTGTAGCACAAATGGTATGAAGCAATTTACAAGCCAAAGTTTATTAGATAAGGTTAGAGGTTGTATGAAGACATATTCAAACTTTTCTTTCTTGGACGTTTTTTGCCAAGACTGTAATATGAACAGAGATGTATAGTAACGAAGTAGAACTACTTCACTACTGTACTTAAGTACTAAAAGACAGTATCTGTACTCTACTGAAGTATTATTTTTTTCTCCTACTTCCACTTTTACTTCAGTACATTTTTTCTTTGAGTTTAATACTTTTACTCCAATACATTTTTATGTGCTGCATAGTTACTCGTTACTCTCAAATGTTACGAATCATGGTCACATGGTGGTCTGAACCAATTGGAGATAGTAAAGGGCGACCCCTCCCAACCTCTCACTCACAAATATGAGCCAGGGTTGTTGACAAATGTGAAGCGATCAGAGAACCAAAGTGCGCGAGAAAGACAGAGAGAGAGAGAATGCGCAAGAAAGGGCGAGTGTGCGCGAAAGAAGGAAACCTAAATTCAATGAAACACCTTGTACCTTTACCTATTACCATTTTATAGACTAATATTTCATTAATTCTGAATTCTCTATCGCCATATCAGTTAAATTAATCTGAATTATCTGAACATTCATGTCCTTGTACTCCTGCTACAGCCAAAGGAATTGTAAGTGTCCTTTAGCTTAAACATTTGAAATAATATAAACAATATTATATTCAAACTTTTGACTGTTTTCTTTAATAACTACATTACACAATACTTGTACTTTTACTTTCAGTACTTGAGTAGTATATTTTAAAATAAACTACTTGCAATACTTAAGTACAAAGCATGTTTAATACTTTAGTACTTCCACTTAAGTGCTGTGCTTAAAGAGCACTTCAACTTCTACTCAAGTCACTTTTTTGATAGAGCACTTGTACTTTTACTCAAGTCTGGGTCGCTAGTACTTTATACATCTCTGAATATGAATCATGTTATTTTGTAGATATACAAATGTGTATGAACATGTATGTGCAGAGGTGGACACTACTTAAGTATTTTTTACTTTTTACATTAAAGTTAATTTTTAAGTATTTGTATTTTATCAGTGTTTTATTTGGAAAACATACATTCCAAAGCATATTGTCATAATTTTTACTCCACTAAATTTCATAATTTCAAGTTTTTGGTTTATATTTAATATTTAAGTACATTAAACATCTAGTATTTTTTTAACTTTTACTTAAGTATAAAGTACTTTCGTACTTTTATTCAAGATAAGTAAAAGTACACAATTTTATGTAATTAGGTATTTTTTATCCATGATAACCACAGATGCTTAGAAAATGTACTTAAAATACTCAAGTAGTGTCCGCCTCTGTGTATGTGTGTGTGTGTGTTTTAAGCAGAACACATTGGCAAGACATTTATATGCCTACTTAAACTAACAGGATTACATGCGATGCTATATGACCAAGACAGAACTTGGCAGTAAAATGCTAAACATAAAGCCCCTGGCAAACATGTGCCACTCAACAGGGCATAATCCTCCCTTAATGCATCAGATGGGTGCCATATGGACAACAGAGAATTAACAATTTTACAGAAGTTCATATGTGGTGTTGTTTTAAATGAATAGTTCACTTTAAATACATTGATGTCATTGAAAATAAAATGCTTGTCAATGGTATCAGTCACACTGTTTTTATTCATGCTATGAGTTGCTGGTGTTTCTTCAAGGTGATGTCTAAAAAGTGAGTCAAAGTGGATCACGAATGACTCGGGGTGACTGTCAGCTCCGAGTTACTCTTAGACCCGTATGTAACAGAGGCAAGAAAATGTAAGAGAGCTGTCAGCACTGCTGAAATGGCACGGCCCTGATGATATTTTAGACAGTCGAGGGAGTCAGAGGAGTCACAGTTATCGCCTCGTACCTGCCTGTCCACTCGTACCCGAGATGTCAATAATCATGACAAAAGCCTCACAGAGAGAAAGACGGATGAGGAGTCAGTGCATTGTACGCTGTTATTTAACAACTAACTGATTCTATTTCCTTTCAATGATATATATTTAGAAATATTTAGAAATATAAATCATATTTCTAACTGATGTGTCTGTTGCAAAAAACATTATCTGGCAAAAAAAGAGATTACAAGAAACCAATATAATATCAACAAAATTGCATTAAAAACATGCTAAAGATGCATTTACACAGGCATTTCAGTACATTAAAATCTAAATCTAATCTAAATATTCAGTATCATTTATGTACAAAATAAAGTAACACATTAAATATGTGTATCTTTATAAAACAAATATAATAATATAATTTAATAACATAATTATTACATTAATAATGCAATTAATTATTAAATAAAGTTATTATTTATTGCCAATAATGAAATTATTAATTGATTAATACATTTTTATTCATGAATATTTGAAGATTATCTTTAATCCTAATTTTCTTTTATTCACACTGTAAGATTTCTTTCAGTTTTTTTATTTTTTATTTTTATTCCTAATCTATAATTTTACTATATACTATGCTGAGAGTCAAACCATATGTGACGACTGAAGCATGTTAAAGGATTAGTCCATTTTCTCAACAACAAAAAAAATTAGAAAAATCCTGGAATGTTTTCCTTAAAAAACATAATTTCTTCTCGACTGAACAATGATCATCAACATTTTGGATGACATGGTGGTGAGTAAATTATCTGGATTTTTTTTAAGAAAATGGACTAATCCTTTAAACCAAAAGACATTTAACCAACAGAAGATCAAAACATCCCTGTATGATTTGTGGTGTCATTGTTATTATCATTAGTTATTTATAATTTGATATTTATTAAAAAGCCAAAGCCTTAGGGTATTACATCATATCCTTTTGTCCAAATTCATACAATAATTCTTCACGCAGAAATGCTAGCATGACCTCGTTCTGGTATAAAATTATGCTCGTCTTGACATTTATTTGGCCATTCATCCTGCATCTTAAAACAGCCAAATAAATGTAAATTAATGTTAATTATGATAATATAAACTCCCCACGTCACTCAGAATAAATTACGGCTCCTCAATCTCCATCTATTTCAGACTCTTCCCTCGGCGCTACCCGCAGTGCTCCACCCCGCTCCGATTGGCTTGTTCTACATAAATCCCGCCCTCTACAGCCAGACTGCGTTCTGATTGGTCACAATTGCTCCCTGTTTGTATCCACAACTCAGTGCTGTGCTTTAATTAGAGAACTGGGAGAAAGAGTTGTGAACATGGCCGTCATGGCTGGATCCCTGGCACAACGCCGGCTCGGGAACTGAATGGTCTCACACTCGGCCTGTGAATCAGTCTATCGCTTGGTTACAAAAGGCTTTAGAGTGTTTCTGTGAGGTCCTTTAAGGTCATAGCCCTCGATATAGCCATAATAGAAAGAAAGCAAGAGAGAACGGACTCGTGCTCATAAAGGATGTAATGACTTTGATTGACAGCGGTACTGGGTGACTGTCTTAAGAGGACACATCAGGATTACTGGACACACAGAGTGACTATAAGCACTCTATCTATCTATCTATCTATCTATCTATCTATCTATCTATCTATCTATCTATCTATCTATCTATCTATCTATCTATCTATCTATCCATCCATCCATCCATCCATCCATCCATCCATCCATCCATCCATCCATCCATCCATCCATCTATCCATCCATCCATCCTTCATCCATCCATCATGTTGATCCCCGAAAATTGCCACAGAATTGCACACCTTCTTCGTGAACTTCATTTTCATTTGGGGGAATTTTCCCACTTTGAGAAAGAAAGACTTCATTGGTGAACAAAATGATCTTCATAGGTTAATTTTTTAGGCAACCTTGATCACAAAAGCTTCTGGACAACTTCCTTTGAAAGCTGAGAGGTGTAAAACCGCACACCTGCTGCTGGTCTTCTCTGAATGACAAGCGTAGCCTCTGTTCCCACCGGACAGTCCTTCAGCAGCTGGACCACATGTGTGTGGTCGAGTCCCTGGAGACCCTTCTGATTAATCTCCACCATTAGGTCTCCTTCGCATAACCCCGGACAGCCCTGGGGTTCCAGAACCTGATCGAAAAAATCAAAACGGATTGGACATATTTTATACTTTATAAACAGGTACATAACCATTATGACAGGGGTCTCCACTTAGCTTTTTTGGAAATGAAATGTGATCCTGCCTGTACAATTTAAGCTAAAGTCTCTTAATTTAATTTAACTTTTTTATAAAGTTTGATCAAATTGACTCAGTCAATATTAAAGATTTCCAATTTTTATTTTTACAGAATGTTCCTTGAATAATTTTATTTATAAATTACAAAAAAAATAAAAAGTTTTTTTGCAGGCAGGGTCACAAAGTATGTTTATGTAGAAAAATATAAGGCAAAAAAGCGGTAAATTGCAGTTTTCAAGAAATACAATCTTTGGCATCATTACTTAAGTAAACATGCTGAGCAGCATGTTAACTATGTATGGGGTGGGGTGTTACATCTCTCAATTTCACATCTGTTCATGTATTAAAAACTGTATGAAGTAAACTTCATGGAGTGCCGCAGGAATGATTTTTGTAAGGCCAACCCCGGGAGTTTGCGGCACACTGGTTCCCTTGCTAAAAGCCCATTCGTTTTCCCATAGACTTTTAGATTATCGCAAAAAATTATTCCTGTGTTTAACAAAAGTTTATGACACTTACACATTTTGTCCAACAAGATAATCTACACAGATGAACACAACTTTTATAAAATGTTGAAGTCTAAATTTGTTTTTTAATTTCTAGTAAAGCATTTATTACTTGAGTTGGGTGTTTAAGTCATCACATCCAACCTTATATTATTTAAATTTTAGTCTTGTTACCTAAAAAGTAATAGCATTTTGAAACATGTGAGCAACTACTAATAACTGATAGCTGGGATTTAAAAAAAATTTACACAGCGGGGTTAGTTGTCACACAGTGTTACAATTAAAGGATCACGCCGACTTTTTGGTACTTCAGCTTATTCACCGTATCCCCAGAGTTAGAAAAGTTCATACATTTTTAAACTCTGTGTGTGCCGTTACTCTGTCTGACGCACCCACCACTAGCCTAGCTTAGCACAAAGACTGGAAGTGAATGGCTCCAGCTAGCATACTGCTCCTAATAAGGGAACATAATAACACCATCGGTTTTTAATCGGCAAAGATCATCATTATTGTGCAATATAAAGTCTTCACAAACAGTACTGAAGAGTATTTGATCTGTGCAATGTTTCACAGATCTGAAATAATATTTAAAGTCCAATTTGACTAATGTGTTTTACAGCATAACACAACAACTAACAATTTAGTTGTAAAATAAATACCGTCAATTGCGAGGAAATTTGTTTGTGAGTTTTCACAAATCAGGCTCTTCTAAAACAAGTAAATTGACATGATTTCTGACTGCGTGTTCTTTGAAAATGGCCGTTAAAGGTACAATTTGTAAGATATTTGCAGTAAAATATCCAAAAAACACTAGTCCGGTGTTATATATTTTGTCCAGCTGATTACTAACAATATCTATAATGTTTTCAACTACTTGTAAATAATGAGAAAATTGCTGCCCTAAACAGTGACACGGGGCAGTGCAGTCGCCTGTAAACGACGTTAATATCTACGTTACCCTTTGTTACCGCCTTTACTGACGTAAAAACCACATGACAACAGTGTTGTGGACAAATGCGGAAGTAATAGCGTCTGTCGAGCCACTCGCTTTTTTATGCTAAGTTTGTTCATCTGAACACTTTATTCTGTGCTGTGTTAACAAAACATCGTATTGGACTAATACTGTAACATCTATGACTAACAATTGCGTTTTGAACATTACATGAAACCAAAAACGATGTCATCAAACACAACATTTATAAAACTTGATTACTTTACCTCATGTGTAACAATATTTCTCGTTCCCGTCTGATTGATGGGCATCAGTGTTTGAGTTAAAGACAACAAATCCATTAATCTACGTCATTGTTATTGATTTGATCTGGCGCCCTCTAGCGGCGCGGATTATACAAATTGCATCTATAATTGGAAAACGTGTATTTGCCATCTTCCACATTAAACGGCTTAACGTGACTTGACGGTGAAAAACTGTATTGTGAAAAAATTCACAAATCAAGCCGGACAAAACGACAGTAGTTTCAGTTTTTTATGTGTTCAGCTTTGGGAGTTATATGCGGTTTAATAAAAAATAATAATAAAACGCGAATATTTGGCACTGGGACCGACATCACTTGAATTCACAAATCAGAATGAATGCAATGTGATGTTTCTTAAATGCAAAAACTATGCAAGTTTATCTATGAAGATTTGATTGTTGGACAAAACATGTACCGTTAAGTGCCATAAATGTAAACACAGAGCTTATTTTTTTGATAATCCAAAAATGAATGAGAGAAGCAGTGTCCCGCTAACTTACAGGTTGGCCTACAAAAACACGTAATCCCCGCGGTACTCTATTGTTGTCAAAAAAACCACAACCAGCCAAGAATGTCACTTTAAGACCGCTGCGGTAAAACAAACTGAATATTGTTGCACACGTCACCTGTTTGACCCGCTGTCCTGTGGGACTGTCCGCTATGGTGAACCCAAAACCTTCTGCACCTTTGGTTATAGTGAGACTCAGGAGCTCAGGGGGCACTTGGGCTCCAGCTGTCGCTCCCGAAGACGAAGCCATGGAGATGCTGTCATCGGGTGGGGGTCCTGGAGTGTTCAGCGAAGGAGGCTGGGAGCCATCCAAGTGGGTGTCTCCGGGATGCGGGGGGAGCCCCTCGCCATGCTCAGGTACTAAGCGGCCAGTCAAAGACATGTACTCCATGTAATTTTCATAGTTGTTCCGTCCATTGAGGAGCAATGGATGATCCACTAAGCCCAAAGGGGGCATGGTGGAGCTAGCAGAGGCGTCCTCGGGGTCGTAGGGTAAAGGATAACCACGGCATAGCACCAGAGTGACGCTTTGACCGATGGGAACGGACTGAAAAAGTTTCACCACATCAGCATGGGTGGTGCCCAATACACAGATGTCATTGATGTAGACGATGACATCACCTGAGAGAAAAGCAATAAAACAATGATTATATTAAATATGCGCCTCAAAACAATATTTGAACTGAACTCTCAAATGTATATAAACAAAGGCTGTTATATAATTTGCTATGAGCACACAGTAGGTTGTTTCAATGGCAGGTATTGATGCAGATACCCACCAAGTCAACTAACTGCACACAAAATGAAAATCCAACAATAAAGGCAACCAGAAGTGCAAAATAGAGCAAAACTATTATGAAAGGACCCTAGTCGCCTCATCAAAAGCAGATAAAACACACAAGATCGCACTAAACCCCTAATTGCAACCCTAGCTCGCGGCATATGCAAATAAAGCCCGTGCAAGTATCATTATCTGCTAGGGAAGTGATGTCATTTTCGAAGCTAAAAGACGTGACACACTACCTCTGCGCTCTTGAACTAGGTTTAGAGTTCTTCTATAAGGGAACAGGAAAATATATGAAAAACATAGCAAATAAGCCCCAGGCCCCTGACTGCGATGATTTGCTCAAACAGACTTCTTCATCAGAGGAAAATCACACTGCGCCAGCCATGACCTTGCGCTTGCTCCGTGCAAGCTATTAGGGACTGTTGTCTAGCAGTGGCTACACAGATAACAACGTTTTCCAGGCCATGCGCTGGTGGTTTTCTCTCGAGATGCAAGGTCAATGCTGAGCACTGCTTATAATGCAGACTGTCAGCATATTAATAGGGGGCAGTACCATAAAGTCTGATATGGGAGTTTCAGTGGACAGTCCCTATATGGGAAAATAATTTTAGTATTTTTGCTGGTTTTATTTTATTTATTCTGCACCAGTAACTGTAAACGAATATGCATGGTAATATTATTTTTACTGGAACGATTAATTGAATAAAAAAATTAAGTGATATATTATGGTGAAAAACAAACTAAATCTGACTATAAACTGATTTTGATTAGTGTTAATTAATTTGAACAATGTTATGTATTGTCGATGTCTCAATTGCTGTTATTAGAAAAGTTTTAAAGGAAAACACCACTGTTTTTCAATATTTTAATATGTTCTTACCTCAACTTAGACAAATTAATACATACCTATCTTTTTCAATGTGTACAGTGCGTCGTGAATGTGTTAGCCTTAGCCCCATTCATTCCTTAGGATCCAAACAGGGATGAACATGAAATTGTTTTGTGTCCTTCTAAATTCATCCCTGTTTGGATCCTAAGGAATGAATGGGGCTATGCTAAATGCTAACACATTCACGACGTGCTGTACAAAGATTAAGTGCATGCATTGAAAAAGGATAGGTAGATAGTTGGGATAAGAACATAGTAAAATATTGAAAAATGGTTGTGGTTTCCTTTAATTTAAGCATAAAAGATCATTTTAAAAATCCCACTGAGGAGGCACTGGTTAAAACTTCATCAAATAATTAATTTATATTTTTTTATTTTATTTTATTTTATTTATCACCTCTCAAATATGGAAAGGTTTCTTTAAAGCGACACCATGTAATTTTTCAACCTTCATAATAAATTTTCAAGACCCTTTTGATAGTACATCGACTTTAAATAGGTTGAATGACATGTCTACCACATGTCGCTTTTACACATACTTTAAAACTTAGGGTTTCGGGTAGTAACCAGAGCACAAAAAAACTACAAAATTCGACTGCTTTATGGCATACGTCACTTCCTCCACTTCCTAAACACATTTTTTTTTTTACGTGAATTTTTATGGAGGCTACTTAAGGAGTGTAGAGAGCAACTTCTATTATGTGACTCTGTGGCAACGTGTTAGTGTCATGGATCTATGACACGGGGCGACCCGGGTTCGACTCCCTTTTAATGCAATTTTGATTAATTGCATTCATACATAAATGCGATCTTCTTTATAAATGACTGCGATTATCTTGCATATAGTTCCCTGTATTCAGATGCTGCATTCACGTGTTTACGTATTTACCTTTCTTTTACTGTCTATGGTATTTACTAGGGGTGGGCGATAAACCGGTAGACATAATTAACTGGTAGAAATTTGTCAACCGGTAGAGATTTTGGACTATCGTTTCTATCAAGGTTACGCGCCCATGTCACGCTCCTGTCCGCGTGGTCGCGAAAACGTAACGTTTGTACACGTATTTAAGCACTGCAGTTTTAAAACAAGTTATTTTAAGCCATTGAAACAACAGATCTGTATGCGTGCGTTCTTTCTGTGTGTCAGCAGCGGACAAGTCGCGCAACCACTGCTCTTTCTGTCTGTGAGGAGCGCGCAAGTCGCGCGACCGCTGCTCATTAAGCTCGTGAGCATTTTTTCCGCTTGATTGGCCTTAAATACACATATGCGTCAAAATTCCCGTCTTTGCAAGTATCCTCATAAACATGACCATTTAGGGCTTAAGAGAAAGTGAACAGCTAAAAGAGAAAGCGCATGTGTTACAGTGTATTGGATCCGGACTTTGGTCTTAAAGGGGAAGTTACCTAATTTTGCTCCTGTCTGTCACTCGTGTTAATCAAACAGCATTGAGAGAAAATCTCTCACTGCTCCTGATTAAATCACTTTTCTACCTTAAATAAAAATATATATAGGCCTATACATACATGCATAATTATTTATTATCATTCTTAATCATTGACTGTTTATCTTCAGAGAGCTTGAGTTTAGTTTGTTTTAACTTCTTTCTATATGTTTGTATATGTTTTTTGTGAGAATTATGAACATTTCTATGGTATTAAAGATTTAAACCTTATTAAAACATAAAAAACTCTACCGTGATACATATCGTTATCATGATATAAAATTAATCTAGTTAAGGCAGTAGGGTTTTCCAGCTTAGGCGGGCCGCCCGAACTGCAAAGTGCTGCGGGAAACCCTGCTCGTCTTTGGCAGTAAAGCGTTTTCTCTTAATTGACGAGAAAACTCGTCAAAGAGATAAATATGTATTCTGACCTTTTCATTCGTCAGAAAAATTTGTTATTAACCACCAACCCAAATTTAAATACTAAAAAAATGCCAAGTAAATTAAATTAGTAAATTATCAAAATCTTGCATGAAGGTTTCTCTGCTCTCAAATGCTGGGGGCGTGACCACTGTCTGCTCTGAAACCACACCTTATTGCAGTCAAATATCTGTCAAATATCGCTACTACCTGAATGGATGCTTGCGACTGAGCTGCGAATTGCTAAAACTAATGCACTCCAGTTAATATTGTGTTAGGGGCGTGGTCATGTTTGGTTGCTTCAGTGCTTCATTGAGCCATGATTGGGCCCTCTTAAAAATTCTGAACTTAGAAATGGTTAAAAACGGTCCAACTCCACAATTCAGTAGTACATAGTGTACGTTCTTTGTAACATGTTGCACAATACATTTCTAAGATATAAATCAAATTTTCCACGTTTTGGTTCTGAAGAAGCTATCAGCGGTTTAAAGTTAATAATGACAAAATATTTGTTTCTGGGTGAACTAACTCTTTAACAAAGAAAAGCTATGTAATAAAATGTATCAATATTTCTGCAGTATATCTAATTTTATATTAATTTCATTATGTCCGTTCTTTAAAAACGTAATATGGTAATCAATTGAAGCACACCAACTCTTTGGTCTCAAATGTTCTCATCTCAGCATCTGCCTTTGAGAATCCCACTTTACTGGAGCATTTTCGCAAAAAAAAAAAAAAAATCTCACCTGTGTCCATCTTGCCATCCTGTGCAGCAGGTCCTTCAGGTATAACGCTCTTCACCTGTAGGAACTCATCTGGTTCATCTCCCCCAATGATGGTGAAGCCAAACCCCATGTTGCTCTTCTGCAGAACCGTAGTGAGGAACGTTCCCTTAAGTTGTGTGGCATCCCTCGTGAACGCAGGCTTTTCTGTAAACACAAAGGAACAGTCAGAGGAACTTCAGCACACCATTTCAACATGATCTCTATAGTCTTAGGATTTTTTTGAAACTTGCATGAAAGTAGGGCACACCTGAGCAAGCCAAAAATGAGGAGGACAACAATAAAGCCAATGGGGATGGAATGAAGATGCAATATTTGGGCCACAGAGTAAAGCAGTACCTCTGTATATGGTGGGCAAAGGCAGCGATGATAGACCTTGACCTTGCATTTGCATTCTTCTCTTGGCCTCAAGGACGGGGTTCTCAAACTGTGTCCTTCTGTTAATGTGACTGTGGGGTAGATCGAGCAGATATTTCATCATGTTGGGTCCTTTGTGCACTCGAGAATTTTGGTTCGATGCGTTCGACAAATGCTTGAAGAAGAAATTTACAAGACTTACTCGACATAGTAACTGCCATAAATAGGGTCATCTATTTTCTCCCAGCCGTATGGAAGTTCTGTAGAAAGAAATGAGACTGTGTAGTCTAATGGGGAAATGTTATATCCAATGTGGACTAATGTTATGTTCTTCTGCATCTGAAATGTATAGGTGATATCTTCAAAGCAAACCGCAGTAACACCTACAAATGTGTAATATACTGTATAGTCTCAGTCTCAAATGACACGTCCGCATAATGTACGCAAAATGTCTACGCTTTAAAATCCTAAATGTTTCTCGAAGAGAGCAAATGAAATGTCCAACTTCTCAGATTTTTTTCTGACATGTCTCCTCTAGATTCTTTGGTTCAGGAGATATCTTAACAATGTATTAACTCTGCTCCGATCTGCCAAGATATAAAAGTTTGCAACCAAATTTGAAAATTTCAAAGGAGGATTTTCAATTCTTTCCAGACTAAATACTAACCCCATTTCATATCTATACATTTTTTGACTTAGAAATTAAGTGTTTATTATTTATTCTAAAATGTAAAGAGAAACATCTCAAATAAGATGACAGATGAGACAAAAAGACTTGCAAATTCTAAAAAAGAGCTCTAAAAGAGTAATCTCTGAGCCTTTACAACAAACTACAAAGGTTACTATAGTAAAATCATGGTAACCACACATTAACCATAGTTACACTTCAATATGCAAAAAACTACACTTCTACCATAAAAAACATGAGCTAATTTTTCTAAAGCCACACTCACACTACCGGATTTTCGGCCCGAATTTACCCAGATTTTACCCTCCCGAGAATCTGAGAGAAAATCGGGTCCAGGACCTCGATCGCTTTTGATGTTTGTCTCAGACAATCATGTAATGTGTGACGTTAACAGATCAAATCTTACCCCTCACAAATTTCTCGCAAGCAAATCGGGGCTCCCTCAATCATATCACCCTACTGAAAATTCCAGCTAAGACCAGCATAAGCTGGTGAGCTGGTTTTTGCTGGTCTCCCAGCGTTGCATTAGCTGGTACTGCTGGTGTAGCAAGCTGGTCTAGTTGTGTTTTGGTCACTTTTTAAGCTGGACTTAGCTGTTCAGGCTTGAAGACCAGCTGACCCACCAGCTTGAACTAGGGTGATAAGTCCCATTCTTCCCAGACGGGTCTTGGCCAGGATTTCGGTTCGTCTTCCGGAAGTCGTATTTGTTGACCACATACGCCATTCAGTTAAAAACAAGAAATACAATTGTAGTTTCATTCTTACTTTAAAATGTTACTGTTGCTTTTCTGTAATAATAATAATAATCCTCTATGACGTATGCGGTTGACAAATACGATTCCGGGAAGACGCACCCGAAATCCTGGACAGGACGCGTTTGGAAAGAATGGCACATATGGTCACCCTACAGTACTTGACCAGCTTTGCCAGTCTGGGAGGACAAATTTAAACCAGCTACTGCCATCTTAAACCAGTTAAAACCAGCTACCAGCTTTTGCTGGTCTTAGCTGGATTTTTCAGTAGGGCAAACATGTTTGATGTTTAAAGGACAAGTTCGGTATTTTAGACTTAAAGCCCTGTTTTCAGATTGTTTATGGTGAAATAGAATGGTTTTGACTGAAATTTCGACATTTGCGGGTGCCCTGAGAATTTTCGCGTGTTTGTGTTTCAGCTCAGACCTCTACAATGGGTTTAATGGTGCACTGGAACAATCCTTCCTAAAATGCATTAAACTTTCGTTTACAAAGACGTGAAACTCACCGAGTGGTCAGGGGTGTTCACTGATATGCTCACACAAAAATCGCTGCAAAAGATGCTTTCCAACAGCTGTTTTAGCATTCGTTGTTAACTTGTGGACCTATTTTTCCAAACGCCTCACACCCGTACATTCTTCCGCTTAGAGCTTGAATAATAGACACTCCAGCCCAGGTGGTGGCGCTAATCCACCTTTGCCAATTGCAAGAATAGAAACAAAGTTTCCGGCGCGGAGTAATACCGTACCTCACAGGACATCTAATACAAGTCCATGGAGTTGGTAAAAACTACGATAAAACCTGTTGGAATGCGTCTTTTGGAGCGATTTTTGTGTGAGCATACCAGTGAACACCCCTGACAACTCGGTGAGTTTCACGTCTTTGTAAACGAAAGTTTAATGCATTTTAGGAAGGATTGTTCCAGTGCACCATTAAACCCATTGTAGAGGTCTGAGCTGAAACACAAACACGCGAAAATTCTCAGGGCACCCGCAAATGTCGAAATTTCAGTCAAAACCATTCTATTTCACCATAAACAATCTGAAAACAGGGCTTTAAGTCTAAAATACCGAACTTGTCCTTTAAGATTTTAAAATTGGATGATTATTTCAGGTCTTTTACAATAGCCAATGACAGACGGAGGTAAATGACAGGCCGTGAAAAATATATTATGATCGTTGCTTCAAAAAGAAGAGCTCAGGAGAAATCACCTCGGTTTTAAACACACACCTGGTGGGTGTAGAAAGCTGCTAGCGTACTAGCTAGCAAATGTAAACATTAAAGGTAGGGTAAGCATATTCGAGTAAACGTCGTTGATATTGTAAATCACTTAAACAAACACGGTTAGGGTTAGCTCCCCTAGAGTTAAACATTTGATTTTTACCCTTTTGGAATCCATTCAGCCGATCTCCGGGTCCGGCTGTACCACTTTTAGCATAGCTTAGCATAATCCATTAAATCTGATTAGACCATTTAGCATCGTGCTCAAAAATTTGGCTACAAGAGGCGTAATGATATTACGCAGCAGCTGAAAATAGTCCCCTTAGTAACTTTCAATAGCAGAGGACTATTTTCGGGCACTGCGTAATATCATTGCGCCTCCTGCAGCACGTTACGGCAGCACAATCCTTGATTATTACGCCATAATGAGAGTATAGTTCCTAGCCATATCTGCCTAGAAAATCACAATTTTTTATTTTCTGTCGGTCTTCGTAGACAATGTTATTAAGAGTCAAGTTTTAAATAGGAAAAATATCGAAACTCTTTAGTTATTATTGAACACGATGCTAAATGGTCCAATCAGAATCAATGAATTGTGCTAAGCAATGCTAAAAGTGGTACTGCCAGACCCGGAGATCAGCTGAATGGATTCCAAAACGGCAAAAATCAAATGTTTAACTCTAGGGGAGCTGGAAAATTAGAATATTTTCAAACAAAGTGGTGTACCCCTTTAATGCTATTTAATGTGTGGCACGAACCGTTCGTGTAATGAAAACGTTTCTCATACTTTTCATCCTGGTGAAACCCTGTTCAGTGAATCAATAACCCTGAGGATGCCCACAGTCATGATAACACGCATCTGAATCAGTTTTTTAAAAACAAACATTTCCACTCGGAGGAATATAGCGAACAATCCAGCGGGTTATTTAGCTCTGGCAGTCAATGCGCAAAACAAACCTTAATCAGGACACGCAGCGGTATGTGTGAGGAGGTCTGGCAGGCCTGGGGTTACAGCCAACATACTTGAATGCAATTCAATCCCTCTGAGACACACGAAACAAATTAAAGGGCTGGCAAGATCACCATGACAACACCGAGCTCATCACGTGCAATGCTTTTATCCCATCTGTTTTTTTTCCCAAATTTGACATTGTTATAACATTAAAGAAACAGACAAACTTGCGCAGTAATTGTCTAAACATCACCACTGGGATGTGGAGGAGTTATTTTGGCGGACTTGTTTACAATCACGGACACACAAACACGCATGTAGATTCAATCTTTCTTGCACGTGTGAATAAACAATGTGCACAAAAAAATGCTAATTAGGAAATGCTAAGATGACTCGTATTGCTTTAGATGCCAATATCCTACCATAATTAACTTCACTAATTGCCAAAACCCAAGATGCTTAGAGTCTAAACCCAAGATGCCGCACACAGCTGCTGTATATTACTGCTACATCAGAACTGGTTTACAATACACATGCCTTAAATATGCTGTTTTAAAAAAGACATTCGCCTTGTTCTGTCAATACTGAACACTGGGGTTGTTAAACCTAAGCCTTTTGGTCTTAGCTGGTTTAAGCTGATTTTGCTCGTCTCCCTGGTATAGGGTTGGCAACTTTCTCACTCTGAAATACAGGACAAAAGATGGCCTGCTGCAGAAGTGCGTATATGTTTTTTGTGAATACAGTGTATTTAAGCAATTTGTCAAAATGATAGCTACTCTCCTAATTAAATGTTAATTTATAACTCTTATGCCTTGGCAACAGGTTTATTAATAGTTTGTTAATTTACAGCTGGTACTTTAACGCAGTCCTTTAATTGAACCATTACCTTTACTATCTGTCTAAGACAAAACACTTGTTATACCCCTTATGTTAATCTTATGTGTGACAAAATAAAACTATTCTATGAGCTGTATTTTTTTTTAGAGTTAACATAAAATACTTTAATTAAAACAGACCTACAGTGTGTAAATCACAAATGCGAGAATTTCCTAGCAAAGTTCAAATTTAAAAATGGCGTTTCAGGCAGGTCTGGATCAGCGATCTCTTCAGAATTGAGACTGAACTTTGTAACTATGCAGATCTTATACATGCACAAACAGCTAAATAATGCACTAAATAAAAAAGAACAGGAAATCATATTATTTATCTTAAACGTATACTGATTTTGATTGGATGAAAGGTCATTCAATCATTATCAAGTGTCGTGATCAGCACTGCTGCTATTGCTGCTTGTGGCGCTGCAAGAACTGACAGGTGGATGACATCAAAGTACCGCGAGAGCATTTCGATAGCAGTCTGCTTTGTATGATTTCTCGAATCACTCTTACGGGATTTTGATGTTATCTGCATTTCGGTTCTTGTTGTGACGCCACATAAAGTCGAACAAGCCTGGTTAGATCAGCGTAGCAGTAAAAAATACGGGACAGTTGGCAACCATACCCTGGTGTCCTGACATGACCAAGCTTGTATACTACTAGTTTAGTTTGGCATAGTTTTGACCACCTAGCAATGCCCTAGCAACCACTTGGAACACTATAGCAACATGCTACAAACAAATATGATATAAGCAAAGAATTGTGTTCCTCTCTCTACATTACTTGTGGGATTTAACGTCGCATCATGCAAATATTCCACTTGAGTGCGCGAATTAGAGTCTATAGACCCTTTTACTGTTTGTACACAATGATGACGTGGCAACGTATGCGCGCGCATTTTGGCAACGGAAGTATGGTAAGAATCAGCAGTGAAGCAACACAGACAGAGAAAGTTATTTATCAACTTTTTCAACACAGCTACCAGATCAGTGTATATTGTGGAGTGGATAGAAGAGGTTAGCAGATGGCCAAAAACATAAAGTCCAGATACATATATACTTATATCAGTATATTATATTAGTGCAACCAAACGCAACAACCAGACATTTTGATGCTGGGAAACTGTTTTGATAAACTTTCTGAGTTGCTAACACGTTAGAACCACTAAGGAACAACACCACTTCCGTCGCCAAAATGCGCGCCCAGGCTATTTGATCACGTGGGCTGTATAACTTGTATATAATCTTCTCTCACAAAAAGTAAAATTAGCTTCTGGTGTGTACGCAGCATAACGATAACATGCATCATTTACATATGTAAAATATCGATATCGGGTACCTTTATTTTGACACTCTCCTCATGTTCACGTGTCGATGCATATTTGCCAAAGTGCACATTTTTGTTTACTGTAAATACTTTCTGCCAGCGAGTTAGATTGTGATGCAACAACAGTTGCTGCAAAAAGACAGACGCAGAAAACGCTATGTCTGCTTTTGGATAACGTATAAATTAGGGATGTTAACAATTAATTGATCTTCGATTAATTGTCGATAAGAATTAAATCGATAAAATGGTTGTCGAATAATCAAGATCATGCACGTGTGTGCGGCGCCTGCGCAAAACACATATAGCCGGAGAAAATAATGAAGCGAGCGCACAGAAGTTAAACTAGCCATGATCACAATGATGCTCAATGCCAAGCACACACCTGGGCTTTTTAACGTTATGCGAGATAAGGCTGACTGCCGACGCAACAAAATGCCATCCACAGTGGATCTGATAGGGTCCGATACAGAAAATGCAAACACGATTAGTAAAATGTAAACTTTAACTGACTGTCGTTAGACTCTGAACGCCCGCAATATATATCACTGATCATTATTTACTGGCTAAGGTGCTACACGCTAGCCAAGTTGACTGTTGCGTGTTTTCTAATGGAAGGTTGCCATCTTCATAATATAAGCATCTTTGCTGAAAGTATGCCGCAGGTCTAAGCTGAGGTGATGACGGAAAAAGTGCCTTTCGTGTGCTTGTTGGATATTATTACAACAAACGGTGTATCAATGACTCAGAAAGTGAAGTGAACAACTAGAAAATAACACTTGATTATAATTAAACTTTTATTTGGACATTTCATGGAAGCATGCATGGACTATATGGAGTGTCCATATAAGGCGAAGTTATACACTGTATATTAATCATTATATTTCAATACGAGATAAGTTTATTTTACTTTATATATTAATATACTTACAATACCGTATATATCGAACGTCACGTGACCAAATAAACTGATTTGATCCCTTCCGGTTGCCAGTATGTGCTATCATAGATTGTTATTGACTTTCATGATGCTCATTTCAACATTCTATGATTTCGAACAAACAAATTTTAATTTCGAATACTAGGACACATAGCATGCAATTTGGGACACAGGAACTAAAATTATGGTGGCTACTTAAAAGGAATCAGTCTCTTCAATGTAAATGTAAAATTGTTTTATTCAAAACCCAAATTTGTGTCACTCAAAGTCACTGCCCTGATTCACAAGATGCTGGTTTACCAAAAGTTAAATCTGACTTTAATTTTAACAATGCTGAATAATAATAATAATAATAAGGTGTTTCAAATGTCAAATATATGTATTATAGGAATGAATAAGGGCATCTGAACCAAACTGTTGAAGAAATTGGGAGCAGGTGCAATGGCCAAAGTGGTTCTCACACTTCCCCAGGAGGCACCAAGAAATCAATTCCTTCCATTTACAAACACACACAAACACACACATGCACATCACTAAACACACAAGTACACCTATACATATATATATATAATACACACACCACTGCACACATTTATAAACACACCCAGACTTATCCAACCAGCTAATGCTTGACCCCATGACACCTGAAATATGTCTAATATATGATGTTTATATTAAGACCCTTCACAGGCTGCCATCCAAGTGGTGCAAAGTGTCATTCAACAAGATACAAAATGAGGCTCTTATACGGACACATAAACGGCTTTAAAGGAGAGACAGAACGAGATCGGGCGGACGAGTAGCACTCCAGATGGTGGCACTTTCTTAATGGGAGGTGTGACATAACCTTGGCTATAATAACTGTAGTTTTGCTTTACTCGTATCTTGGAAAGAAAGAAACGTACGTCTACAAATCAAAATGTTTATATTCACAACGTTATCCAAGTCGACAAATTATTCACATGCCGTCTACAGAACAATCTTTATGATGTGTGTATATGGCACTTTTATGTGGCTAAAGCAAATTCTGTAAAATATGTTCCTTTAATTCATATTTGATGCATCCTTAAGACAAGTACCCAGACCACCTTAAACATATCTTCTTAAGCCTCCTTAAATGTATGGTTCTCCATCAGCAGTTACCATGGCAACTATGGTAGAAGTCTCATTCTCAGTCTCTTTCATTCAGTGAGTGGCTTATGTACATTTGGGTGCATAGAATGAACGAGTTGAAATATGTGTGCGGTTACGCCTCTGTCTGAATGCATCTTTAAATTGGCATTATGCAAAATTTGGGCTTAAATAACGAACAATTAGCAGAAACCAAGTCAATTTACAGCATCAAAACAACAGCCGGCTTATTCAATTGTTATTAAATAGACTGGCATGCCTTTGAAATTACACTTGACTGAATACACATCTATTAGTTTGACACAAACAGACAATGTAATCTTCAAAAGCCATCTAACTTTAACTCCATTTCAAGTTTAGGTCTTTAAAGGTCTTCTTTAACTTTAAAGACAGACATGGAGAAAGCTTTAGACAAGCTTAGTGATATACAGCGATTTCAGCGCACCTTATTACTGGCCGCAATCAATTTTACACTTGGAATAAATATGCATGTGATTTTGTTGCGTCTACATGCCAAAAAAGCATAGATCTTTGTTTTAACAGGCGGAGGAATATTAGTAGTCATGTCACACGGTGGCATGACTGTTAAAAAAGCCTGTGGAAAGAGATATTGATTTCTCTGGCCCCATTAAATTGCATTTTAATTCAGCACAGGGTTTTAGAGATGCTGGATTTCGGTACACAGCACCATGCATGCTTATCAGCCCAGCTAACAAGACAACACCAAAAAGCAGACGTTTGAAGTATGCAATTGCATACACCATGCTAACAAACATTATATTAGAGGATTAACAAAAACTGGCCAAATAAGTGCATTTAACAAAAAACTGAAGCAAGAATAGTTGAATATATAGATGGTTAGATGCTTTTATACTGTAGATGAATAAATGAATGGACAAACAACTGAGTAAATGAAGAATAAATCAATGAGATTTGAACAGATGGAAAAGCAAGCAAACAAATGAATGAATGAATGGATGGATGAATCAGTACAAAAGATGAATAGATGGGTTTATACATGACTAGCTACATAAATTAATGAACAAATAACAAAACTAACTTAATAGATAAATAAAGAGTTTTATAAAAGGATAAATTAACCGATGAACAGATGGTTGCGTCAATCAAAAAAACACAAATCTATTGATACTATCAATGCATGTATTCAGAAGCACAGTGTCTAAAATGATCTACTGAAGTAAAGAACGATCTAGTGATCTGATCTAGAAACATCCTGTGTTAAGTGTTAAATGGAAATCCCTGTTCATACTATCTAACGCCTCCGTGACTTCTCCACAGGGAACCATAGAAGCAGAGGTCACGACATTGCACTTCTCCACGCATAACAGGAGAAAACATGTTAACACACTTACCATGTTCCTCACACTCCTCTGGGGGCTTGGCTTTCTTCGCTAGTCGAGGGTCCAGCCATGATGTGGTTTTGGTATTGTGACTTAAGAAAACAGAGACAAATGCTTCACTATAATAATGATTTACAGTATGCAGAATTTTAAATCAAAATATGAAAATATTAAAGGTGCTGTGTGTAGATTTTAGCGACATCTACTGGTGTGATTGCTCACCCATCCCTTTTGAAACACATAGAGAAGCTACGGTACAGGACAAACATGAGACAACATAATGAGGAATCACACTCTGTAGAGCGGTTTGTCCCTTAAGGGATACTGTAGAAACATGGCAGCACAAAATGGTGCCACACGGTGTATGCAGCTCATTCTATGGTAATAAAACATAATGGTTCATAATGTAAGGTCTTTATACACCACTGAAAAGATTGTTATGTATATTATATTGGATTTCTGTCAAGAGATCCTACTAAAATTTACACACTGCACCTTTAAATAAGGTTGTATAAACTATATACATATTTTAGACTTTTTACACGTCTTTACATTATAAAATTGGGCAATTCTTTTTTATATCTGTATGAATGTCAAAATTGATATGTCACGGTTATACAGGACTTCCGTTCCATTGACTTCATTCATAGGCATGTGAATGAATGCAGCCGAGCAAAAAAATGACAGGCATGCTAATAAAATTCGCATTTGGCACGTTCAAGTTTGGCAAACTCTATAGATGGATTTCAGTCACGTGACCTTTTACGTCATGCCGCCATCTTTGGGACCTACCGAGTACCAGTAGGCTATTGACAAGCATTGGCTACCTTGCTACAATTTACGGATTTCTTATCTTTTACTGTCTATGATTCTTACGGATATAGTAAAGGGCTATGAAAGACAACATGTCGCACCTCGACAGTCATGAAAATAAACGCTACTTTAAAAAAATATATCTTGGTTAGGGTGTGATTCCTTCTCGATCCCTGATGCGTTCTTCCAGCCGCTGTCCGCTGCAACCGAACTACCACTATTTTACAACATAAAAAGGCGCGACACAACATGAAACTTTGCTCGAAGTATCACCTGGATCTCTACACATGAACGCGAGCATTGAGAACTTTGTTTGTACACACGGAGTTTACTAAAAATAAAGGTTTTGTACAACTGACTTTGGCTGTTATGGTGTCCGCTTGTCATCTCTGCCAGACGTAAATAATCGATTTCCGAAGGGGAATGAATGAATATCATAAGAGGCTCCTTTTTCAACCTGAAGGTCAATATTGTTTTTCACTTGCGACAAAACAACGACTTATCCGTGCATTTTTATGGAACTATGCTTTAGGAGATATCAATCTTTACAATGCTCCCTCCTTACGTCGCAATTGGAGATCGATACATCTTGACTGGGAAGAAGGCGGCGAGCGAACGCCAAATCATCCAAAGTCAGTTGTTCAAAACCTTCTTTTTAGTAAACTCTCTGTTCACAAACAATGTTCTCAATGCTCGAGTTCACGTGTAGAGACATAGGCGATACTTCGAGCAAAATATCATGTTGTGTTGAGCCTTCTTAGTGTTGTTAAAATAGCGATTTTGATGCTCACAGCATATTGAAGGCATAGCTTCTTGTTCTTTTGCGACCACTTCAAGTCCTCAAAATGGCGGAAGACAAGTGAGTGACGTCAGCTGATATCCATGTATAGTCTCAGCCTCAGATGTCACGGCCATGGACCGTCTGATGCATATGGATCACTTTTTTGGAAAAACTTCAGGGGAGGTCAAAGCGCTACTCTGATTGGTTTAATTATAATGATTTCTGGGAGATGTGCGTGTTGCGATCTTAAACGGTCCACCTGGAAAACACAAAGCCGTGTAATCGAAGAAAAAAGCTTTTAAGTTTACATCGGTGACAATATGCTTCATCAAGATTGAATAAACAGGGTATGTTTAAAAGTATGCCCAGTATCTTAACGTGTTTGCTATTGTTGTTATAAACCTAAGAGACGTTCATGAATGATGGTTGTTGCTCATTGGTCGATAATCATTGCGACATTTCCAAGCCCCTAAACATGACGCGGCCCAAAAAGTGTCAGTCATAAGGACTCTTGGGCGGTCCTTGGCCATCAAAAGCCATTTCTGTAGGAAGCTGGCTATGCGAGACTATGTGACCTGCTAAAGTCTTTTTACATGATGATATGTGACCAATAGATGATCAATATGTCATTTTGTGACCTTTAAAAGATCAATATCCTATAATGTACAATATAAAAAGGAACAATATCAGCCCAAGCACATCAAAATCAATGATGTATGAATAAAAAACATTTTAGCAGTGTGATACCATATGCAGTTGCTACCCATATACATTTATTATGACTCATTTCACTTTATTTATTATGACTCAACTTGTATACCTAAATGTTCTGACTTCTTTGTATGAATTTAATATTTGGCTTGATGGCTACATCTGGTGGAAATTTTGTGTCAATAGCCCACTTAGAAATCCATATACTGATAAAAATGCTGATGTGTGAAATACTTATTTTCCCCACTGTATGCAGGGGGCTACGTAGAAATTTTGCATACTAAAAGTCTTTTGACTGCGACAGTATTGTACTTGCTACAAAACTGTACTGTTATTCTCCTGTTGTGTGTTTTTATTTTACTGTTTAACTGTTTAGAAGTCTAAAGATTACTTTTATTATTCTTCAAAACTAATTCCTATTCAAAATCTGAACTCGGAACAATCCAAGAATATAATTTTGCTTAACACCAAACCATAATGCAAATAAATACGAAACGACTTGAGTAAAAGATCCCAATGTATCACAGTTTCAAATAATTATACTGTACACTAAAAAGACAATCACAGCATTATCGAATAATGCCACCTATATCTATATTTATAAGTCCCCCCTTAATCTCTCTGCTCAAAAAGTGTACGTTGGGACAAATCTCACTTCAGAATGCAAAACCTTACAGATGAGATATTCCACTAGGACTCAAGTCAAAGTAGGCGTGACAATCAATACTTATAACAAGTCCCTTGCTTCTAATTAAGTGCTGGAAGACAGCGAGAGGGAGGAAAACATCTTTCTCACGCTATCAAGACCGTTTTCCTTCCTTTGCTACTCTGGCAGTCATATTCGGTTTTATGATGATTCATTCATCGTTCGGATTCGTGGCTTGGCATAATGCGACGCATCAATTTATCCATAATCCACGTCATACCATGTACTGAAGACAAACAAACTGTTTGCAAACAACAAAATGGAACAAAGACCGAAGCGCGCTCAGTACAGTGTGCATAAATAATTCAGGTGTCCATAACAATGTGAGAAAAGGAGTTAACCGCAGGAAAACGACTTGTGCTTTGTAGCTCTTTCCAAACCTATTAAGCTGACTTACTGTCTACAAAGGCAGAGCTGTCTAGTTGGGAATGCTATAAAAACAAAATTGTTATTTCCCTATGCTCTGTGCATTATGGGATTGAGTTCACTGTAAAGGACACGTGATGCATGTAAAATGCAGTAACTAAATAAGCGCCTCCATGTTTCGGAAGAAGCACATATGTTTACACCTCTATCAAATTGAAGAATGCACTTCACTCACTCTATAAAGTAAACTTCCCCCTTCTCCGTGTAGGCCATCTCCCAGTTGTCCGGCAAGGGCCCCAAATCATCATTTTCCTGGGAGTCTTGTGGGGATTTGGGGGCCTCTCCTTCTTCTTCAGGAGCATCCGTGGCGGTGAGGGTGGGGGTCTCAGGTGGGCACGGCTGGGCGGGCACGTCCCCTGAAGCGTCTGTGCTCTTGTCTTCATGCTCACTTGATTCTATGAGTAAAACAGAATGAATCAGTGTCAGGAGTGACCTTTTAACTGAGAGACTGATTTGACAGTTGATTATCAAGAAGTGGGCACTGAGAGTGCCTGGCACATGCAGAATTTGGCGGTACAGCAGGGTTTTTTGGGTCGGATTCGTGCGCCATCCCCTGCATGCAGGTATAAATATTAGCGTGACATACAGTAGGCAGCATAAGACAATTTACATACAGTAGGCAGCAGAGGAAATTTGATAATTTGGCAGGATGCATAAGCAACGGCAGTATGTTCAAAGTGTGATTTCCCAGCTTGACACATAGGGCAAAATTCACACCCCTACCCCTTCATTAAAAGCCTCTATATTTGTTTTTATAAATTTAGTTTAAGCAAGTGAATTTTTCATATTCACTGAAGTTAGGGCTGCAAGATATATCGAAAGGTGTATTTTGGGGAATGTTTGTAACCAAACCGATCAGAGGCCCCATTGACATCCATAATAATAAAAAGAATAGTATGAAGTCAATGGGGCTTCTGAATATTCCTCAAAATGTCTTCCTTTGTGTTCATCAGAACACAGAAATTTATACAGGTTTGTAACAACATTAGAGTGAGAAAATAATGACAGACTTTTAATTTTTGGGTGAACTATCCCTTTAAAGCATTATTGTATCATATATAGCATGGTTTAGAGTCTTTTCCTCAATATCCTGCAGCCCCATTCCCGATCATGGGCCACAAGTTTAAATAACAATAAACTCTTTTCCAAAATAATTCATACAACAACAGAATGTAATGAAGCAAATACAGACTCTTGAATACTCTTAAATGGCCTCAGCTGGTCCATTTATATTATATCTCTGTAACAATACTAAGTGGTAATAGTACCTGGTGTGATGGCGATGCCGTTGCCATTGACGACAGGGCTGTCTTCTTCCTCTTCTTCTGGTGGCTCAATGCTGTCCTTTTCCATGTTGCTGACGGACTTGTTTCTCTTCCTTTTTCCCTCTGCACTGGGTCGAGCACCGGGCAAGAGTTGGTCCGTCACATTAAACAGCATGGGCGTAGGCTCGGCCGGAGGCTTCGGCGTGCCATAGAAGTTATCTGGGACAAGATTCAGAGAGACAATGTGGAGTTTATTCGGCAGAAAATTACGATTGGTAAATTTAAGAGACGGGTCTCCTATTACCCAACAGACCACTGTAAAAACTAAAGAGATGTTCAGGTTGGGTACATAGTGACAGTCCCTTAAATGAACAAGTTAACTCGTCAATTGAAAGAAAACGCTTCCCTGCAAATGAAGAGTTTTTCAGGCAATCCATGTTTCTGCTATTATCCACCAGGTGGTGCTCTTACCCAACTTATAAAACCTGAAAGCAACCCTTTAGGCCAAACAGTAACTCCGTGTATGTTTTGATAATCACTCTGAATCTGATCTCTATCAAAAGTCCTTCACAAAAAAACAATTATCTCAGCTTTCTGCTCAAAACGAGGTATTTTTGAAAAAACCTACCCATATTTGAGAGGTGATAAAAAGAAAACAAATAAAGGTAGGATGAAACGTCTCCTTCGTTTGAAAGCAGAGGGTCTGTTCTTTCATTTGATATATTGTATGTTATATATTTAAAGAAGAACTCTTCTGGAAGGCATTAAACATTTGTAAAAATCATAAAAATGTTGGCACTGGCTGGCAACTTTTTAAAAAAATTTTGAAGGGGAAAGAGTTAAATCCATTAGATTTCATCTTGATTTAAAGCGTTGTGGTATTATCACATTGAGCCCAGGAATGTGCATTTTGGACTAGAAATATGGAAAAACTAAATTTCTCAATCATAGTGTCCTGTATAAATAATTTAAGACCTTCCACCAAATGCATTTTTGGGTATAAAATGATGGCAAACCACAGAGGAGCAGTCCTTCACTAGAAATGAATATGTTCAGTATATTAGTTCTTTTAGAATATATTCAACAAATAAAAATCATCTATTGCACTTGTATTGTACTATGATACAGATCAATGTAAAACTGCTTACGGGCATACCGTTTGTCTAAAGACATCCAGTAGTTCAGCAGAGCGTGCAAAAAATCAGAAAAGCTTTGTCTCTCAATTGTCTGAGAACTGAGTCTCTTACTAGATGATCTAGACATAGCAGACGTAAAACAAAGCATCAAGTTAAAAATAGCCTAACAAAGCTGCATCTTAAGACAATGCATTCAGGTCCTTTCAGTCTTAGGCCTTGTCCACACGTACACAGGTATTTTTATACACAGTAAAACTAACTTAAAATAGAAAGTACCTGGTACTCAAAATGTGCCAAAAAATTTAGCTAACTATTATTTTTGAGTTCATTCAACATCTATCATAGATTTAAGTTAACAGTAAATAGTTTTTGGAGTTTTTACAACTACACCAAAGGTAAAGAGTTTAGGGAACTTAAAAAGTGGATTCAACCATAATTAAATATTTTAAGTCAAAAGCCCTCTAGTGGCGTTTTTTACCAAAAAGTGATGTCATCATTGAAAGGGCACTTAGACGTGTTTTAAATGGATGAATTTGCTCTTGGATGCAAATAATTACAAACTTTTGGTGGTTGTGATGAGTTCAATTTGCCAGGTAAGCTAAGAAAGAGTCTGTCACAGCAAATTTACTTCATTTTAAAGTTAAATCAACACCATTGGTTGAGGAGGTTCAGTTCCCAGCATGCTTTGCATGAGCCCGCAAAACGAGAGCATTTTTTGAAATTAAGTGATATGTTATGTGGTTTTTAGTAAACAAAAAGACTCAGTAGTGTTAAACATTTATTTATCTTGGAGATTTAGAAAAGTTTGCTATTTTTTTTGTTTTGTGCTTACCATTGTTCAGAAGTGTAGTGCCTGTGCTTAGGCTTTAGGTCAATAATGTGTTGCTTTATCATATAAACCAGGGGTGTCAAACTCATTTTAGGCTGAGGGCCGGATGGTAAATAACGGCATGAAGTGCGGGCTGGATAATTTTTTAAACCTTAGTGTGCTGATAATTGTGTTAAAATTAACTAAACAAACCAATTAATTAGTTTGTTTAGCAAGAAAACCAGAGAAACACACAGCTCTGTGAAAACTACATTTCATAAGGTCTCACTCATACTGTATATTATACACACTAGTGATGGGCAGTCCGGCTCTTTCCATTGATTCGGCTCTTTCGGCTCAAGCTCCGGCTCTACATTTTAGTGATGGCAGTCCGGCTCTTTCCATTGATTCGGCTCTTTCGGCTCAAGCTCCGGCTCTACATTTTAGTGATGGCAGTCCGGCTCTTTTCATAGATTCGGCTCTTCTGGCTCGGGAGCCGGCTCCCCTGCATGCGTCTGAAGATTCGGCTCTGCTCGTTCGCTACAAAGAATCAGCTCTTAGAGCCGGCGTTCGCGAACGACCCATCACTAATACACACAAATTTACATCTGAACAAAACCCACTGGCCTTATAGGTTGAAAAGCTTTAATTTAACTTCTTTTGCCTTAATGCCAAAATTATTTATAAACCATTCACTTTTCTTTGGAATATATTTGTAATGAGAACAGTCATTTAGAAAATGCTAGATGGGGCAGTGGCCCGAACCAAAAATGGCACTATGGGGGGTGGTCCTATTATTATGGTTTTAATAAAGTATTATAAATATTATGTGTTATATTACTAGCATCAACTTAGATAAGTGATTATAATGGGAAATATAATAACACGAATTAAAGTTTGACAATCTGCTAAATATTCAATCTGATTTACCTGCTGGCTTGATGGAGCTTTGAATCCATGTTTGCAATGTTGAACTGCTGCTAAAAGCCTCTCTTTCCGTTCTCTGTCGTTATTTTGTGAAGACATTGGTGTTTTTTGTATTTTTTGTCTACAAAGTGTGCCAACATCAGCAAATTTAGTGTTTATATTAACTTAGATCTGATCGGGAACATTAAATCGATTAGACAAGTATTGTAACGTTATAAGAATGTGTAAATTTTGTTGTTGTTTGCTTGCTAAGTTGTTAGCACTTTTAGAACACCGACAGCAAATCATTACCGGAAGAAATACATAAACATACTTACAAATTACTAAGTCTGCGGTTTAACAACTGATATAATGTAATGAATCTACCTGTTAATGCAACGAACTTTGGAAACTGTCGTCTTCTCTCTCCAGGCAGAGAGTGCACAGAGATGCTGCGGAGCGGGCGAGAAAACACGAAGTGGATTACCAGAACCCGTGGATCTTTAGCCGAGCGGTAACAATAAAACGGCAAGATTTTGGGCACCGTGTTTACTCTATGTTCCACGTTTTGCTGTTTTCCGCAAGTCTCTCATATTAAAAACGAACTAGACACCCGCCTAAAAGGGTTTTTAAAATATGTATTTAATATTTAATAAAACTGTATAAATCATCATGCGGGCCGCATGTTTGACACCCCTGATATAAACAATACCTATGTGAAAGTCAGCACTGAGCTCAGTCTCAACACACTTTCACTGGTATCAAATTTTCATGAGTCACATGATATGTTTCTGTGATTTGTGAACAAAATTAAATAGTAGTTAGTTTACTTGAATATTTTGAGTACTCTGAACTTGTCAGGTTTTACAGTGTTCTGTTAAGTTGTAAAATGTAGATATTTGAGTACAGGAAACTTAAGAAAAACAAGGCAATCAGTTGCCTCAAAATATTTAAGTAAAGCTACTACTACAATTTAAGTTACATAAAATATATAATTTAATTTATATAAGACTTTATCTAAGTTTAGATAAATAATTTTTTTTTTTATTTGAATTGAAGTTGTCAGTACTCAAAACTTTTAAGTTGGCAAACTTAGAAAAATAGAGACAATCAGTTGCCTCAATTTTTTGAGTTAGTAGAACTTATCCAGGTTTACAGTGTAGTAATTTTTCCCTTTTTTCGAAAAAAAAAAAAAAAATCAAAAACATGCAAAAACCTGGTATGAAGTACAAGTCAAAAACCCCGCCCTCTCCATGCAAACGAACAGAACTCGGGTCAAAATAAGAAAATAAATTACACTTCCAATAAAATTTTCCGAAAGATGGTTTTGGTCCTATTAGGTAGTTGCTATCATGCTGATATATGTTCAATTGTTCATTTTTGTGATAAGTCTCATTTTAGCTAGTAATTTGATGCTATAGAAACAGGGCGTGTTGTTATAAATGACATTTGTGATTGACAGCTTCTCTGAATGAACTCTCTAAGCTTCGAGGGAAGATTGAAGATATAACTTACTATTAATTTCGATTTCTGTGTTATATATCACACCGACAAAATTACTTGTATTTAACTTACCTTATTTTAGCAAGCCAGTCAAATCACATGTTCAAGGGGAGTGGTTAAAAAGGGCGTGCGAGTGTATGGGCAAAAGTCTGATACCACTGCTAGTCCTCTGGGCTCCACGGATGATTTCTTTTGCGCAGTTTGCCAGGCTCCAAACTGATGTTTTTGCATAACATGTCAGCGCCCATCATCGAAAATTTAATGCACAGTTCATTACAACAGAAGGAAGCGACGTCGCAGCGTCCATTTTTTTTTACAGTCTATGGTATGGACGAATGCTTAAACTGCACAGAAAAAGCTACGGTTTCAAAAATAACCTTGTTCGTGTGGACAGGGCCTTAAAGCATCCAAATTTGGTTTTATTATTTGTGACCAGTGCTGCGCGGGTTGATCCAAAATGAGCGCGTGCCTGCGGTCACACACGGTTATCACCGGTTACGAGTCATAAAAAATAACACATTTTTTTTGGTTCCTATGTAATCTATAGTTTTAGTTTTTTTTTTTATATATATATAAAAAAAAAAAAGTTGAGTCGATGCCCACTACACCACCGGCTCTGACCAAAACTATTTTTTAATGATATTTGGGTCGCAGTCGGTCAGGTCATTTGAAATGAAGATGCCAATTAGCTATTTTAAACCATTTAAAAATGCGGGTCAAGTAGAGGGTCAGGTACAATTTTTTCTTTGCGATCCGAGTTGCCTGCAGGATAGTTGAAAACGTTGGTCGGTTTGTTTATACATTGACCCGCGCATCACTGTTTGTGACTTAGTTGGCACTCCAAACAGCACAACAAGTTAAAAACACGCATTCATAGCTACCTGGCATGCCAAAACTGTGAATTGTTTTAATTACAGTTTTAATAACTTTGCTCAAGTTCTCTCTGACGCTTTCCATTATGCCGACCACGTTCACTGGCGACCCGATCGTTTTATTGAAGATTGAAAAGAAATCATGTGTATCAAGGGAAATCTGTTTAATGATTAAAAACCATGCATGGATTTGCAGGTACGGCAGTGGCTTTTAAAATTCACTGGCAGGTCTGTGGGGAACTGAACAGAAGAAGTGAAGTTTGTAGATGAGAGAAAAAGCTTTATTTAAATTACAGCCTGTGACCCAGAATCACAGACTGGGTAAAATAACTTTGTAATCCAGTGGTTTTAGCTTATGCTAACTAGTCGCCAATACAATGGTAGCATAGCATTAAAACTCATATAATAAGCATTAAATAGATCGATTAACAGTAATGCATAACATGATATTTGACAAAAAAACTGTCAAAGCTATAAAACACCTACAATCACTTGACACTGACTTAAAATGTCAAAGGGTGAATATTGTATGCAAAAGTCACACCAAGTGACACCCAAAAGAACGAAACTATATTCTAACAAATCCGAGTACATTGTGAAACGTACACTGCTCTCAATGTGCCTGGAACATTATGATGCAGGGCCTCATGCATTCATGGGAAGGTTTATCTTAAACAGATAAGAAACCTGTGCCTGTGAAAGTAGTCCACACACCTCTGTGTCGGCTCTCATGGGACCCCACTGCACCAGTTCTGAATACCTCTGTGCAATGTCAAAGGGAATGTACCTGCTTCTTCTAGCAGTAACATTGAGCATATCTATTTTATTCATATTTTATCCCACCATGGTGTAACAGGTGTAACACGTGCTTTATTTAAAGCTATAATCATTTATTGAAAAGTGGGAGGATTAGCAGTGAATTTGCCTTACCTTCATAAGTACCGCTTTCTAATAAGGCCCCACTTTTCTCTAATTCCATAAACCGCTCGATGCTCACAAAGTTGTAGTCCACACCTGGGACTTCCCCCTCTTTGGGCTGTCTCGTCGTGCCTGCAGAAAAAGCATATATCAGATCTGTCAGACTATTTAGGCTTTACACTATAATAGCCATGTAGCCCAGAAGCAGAATTGGAATGAAAAACAAATTCTTATAGTTTTGTGGTGGTATCAAATGACTCACACACTTAAAATGCACAAGCTAGGAAAAACATTGTTATTATCAGTTTGTGTTCACACTAATGTAGTTATCAATAAATGTATTTTTATAGTTAATGTTCTTAATGTGAAATGGTCTTTAGCACAGTGCATGCCTCTTAAAAACATAGAACCATAGTACACACCAAAACATACATGACAGTGCCACTGTATGGTGTCCATAAAATACCATGACGTGCCATTTCAAAATAGAAAATACATTTGTTTCAAAATTCCATATTCAATGTTTATGTACTTTTTGTGTATAATAAATTAACGCATTCGGTGAGGGGTAGTTAAACAGCCTTAAGAATTCAGGGCCTAAGGATTTGCAATCCAAATATTTGGAGTTTCACTCCAATAGTCATGCTGGTGCTTTTAAAGGAACACTGCCCTTTTTTTGATAATATTCTCATTATACAGCTCCCCTAAGGTTTAATATTTGCTTTAAACCATTTTGGAATCCATTCAGCCGATCTCCGGGTCTGGCTGTACCACTTTTAGAATAGCTTAGCACAATGCATTGAATCTGATTAGACCATTAGCATCGCGCTAAAACATAACCAAAGAGTTTTGATATTTTTCCTATTTAAAACTTGACTCTTCCGTAGTTACATCTTGTACTAAGACCGACAGAAAATTAAAAGTTGTGATTTTATAGGTAGATATGGCTAGGAACTATACTCTCATTCTGGCATAATAATCAAGGACTTTGCTGTCTTAACATTGCTGCAGGAGGCGCAATGATATTACGCACTGCCCGAAAATAGTTACCTGCTTTTGAAAGTTACTAGGGAGACTATTTTCGGCAGCATCTGCTCACAAACAGAAGAGTCAAGTTTTAGATAGAAAAAAACATCCAAACTCTTTGGTCATTTTTGAGTGCAATGCTAATGGTCTAATCAGTTTCTATGGATTATGCTAAGCTATGCTAAAAGTGGCGGCACCAGATCCGGAGATCGGCTGAATAGATTCCAAATATATTTAATTCCAAATTAATATTTAACTGGAAAATGAGCTGGAAAATGAGTTTATTTTCAAAAAAGTGAAATGTCCCTTTAAAGGCCGTATATAGAAAGCTGGGCACTGAAAAACACTTATTATTACCCTTTCATAAAGTAAAAAAAATACATAAATTTGAGCATTCAAAAGAACACCTGAACACAATATATATATATATATATATTGCTTGCAAATAAATGTTTTAAGCACATTAAAAAGATATTTTTAATAATACCAAAATATTTTAATAACTTATATCATACAAAAAGCTTCCTCACCAGTTTGCTTAAAAGCAGTCACCTATATTTGAGTCTCTGGTCCGCTTAAATAAAATTTTTCCACAATCACATCAGGGAACTCAGAGATAAGATAGGAGCTACTGTATATATAAAAATCAAAGCCAGTGAGAATGTATTTCTCAGCTTGTGTGAACTCTTTTGAACAAGAAAAGTCCATTTGGATTTCTAGGCTAAAATGACAGAGCACATCTGATGCTCAAAATGTCTAATGTAATGCTGCTGAATTATAAAAGCAAGATAGAAAACTCAAATGAACTTATTTTTATTAAAACAGAGAGAGACTGGGACCAATACGTCAAAGAAAGCTTATGTAATGTGCAGACAGGAATGACACAGTGTGCCTGAGAACATCTGAATCACCTCAACACCATTTTCAAGCACAATGTAAATGGGCCTGAATTAAAAATGTGTGAATCATTTTACAATTTCGAGGGCTGTCCTGAGATGATAGCCTGATGCTGAGAAGATACACATCCCAATAAAAAATTTTGTCATGTACCTGTATCAGATCATAACTATTTCTCATATTTAGAGATTAAAATATCCATCAGCATGTAAGTTGTCTTGCACTGTTTATGCCACTGACATAAATGCAACCACTAAAAACAGTGACATCCTAGTAAACACTTTACACTGTTAGAAAAAATGTGTCAAAATATGCAGAACACATTAAAAAGGTCCAAATGTTTACTATTAGGTACAGATAAGTATACATTCGGTATTAATATGTACCCTTTGAGATACTTGTCTAATATGAATTCTTTAGGTGCAGTGCTTCTGTTTTTAAGCTCCAACTGAGAAAGCCAAAGAAAACTGTGGCAAGAAAGAAAAGCTCTAGATGTTAGCAATGAACAAAAAACTGTGAAAAACCAGGCTCTGGCTATATAAGACAAATGCAATGACAATACGTTAGCAGACCCAGCCAGCTCTTTGCTTTGCCTGCTGCTGCCTTGATTCAACTCTACGGCGCTTCTCTGTTTTAAATTCGGCAACAGTGTCTCTTCGGATCACACAAATTGCTAGTGACATTGCAACCTGCTAAACAAAACTCTGACAACTGATGTACGATAGACACTCAGTCGAGTCAAACCACCAACAGTGTGCTGAGCCATATGTGACACTGGTACACAAAACTAGTCATAAGTCACACGGGTTTATTTGTAGCAATAGCCAACAATACATTGTATAATAAAAGTAAAAATAATTGATTTTGTTAATGCCAAAAATTCTTAGGATATTAAGTAAAGATCATGAAAATATTTTTATAAATTTCCTACTGTAAATATATATATAAAAAAAATGTATTATCTCTAGTGATATGTGTTGCTAAAGATTTTATGTGGACAATGTTAAAGGCCAATTTTTCAATATTTTGATTTCTTTTTGCACCCTCGGATTCCAGATTTTTAAATAGTTGTATCTCTGCCAAATATTGTCATATTAAACCATAAACTGTAAAAATTTGCTGTGGTTATGCAGCTGTTTGCCAGTAACTTACTGTAGATTTAAATGTATGTTATTTACTGACAACAGTTTGTTTAAAGAGCACCTATTGTCAGATTCACGTTTTTAAATCCGATATCCGCCGTGTTATTCTGTCATATTTTCTCCCTTTTTTCCCAAAACGCAATAAACGCCAGTCCTCCTTCTCTGCAGAATGCAATAAATCCGCTCAACAAATCACAGCGCACCATTCATTTTTTATCAGTGTATACCACTAGTCAACTAAATGAATATAACATGGCAAAGATGAATGCACATTTTGATTCAATAGATTTATTGCATTTTGAAAAAAAAACTTAAATAAATAATCTGTTTTTATAATAAATCTTTGAAAATCAAATTATGGATTTAAATTCGTAATGTTATTATAACCTAAAGATGCTATGTAAAAGTTTGTTAAGATAGTGGTTTTCATTTTGTCACTTTCTTGGTATAGAAAACACATTTTTACCCAAATTAGTCAAAATGGATTTATTGCGTTTTGGAACCAAACTCTTCATCTGTTTGTTCAAGACTTATCTACTATTAAAAGAGCATATGACGTTTTTTGCTTTTAGTAGGAATATGTAGCCTTAAGAAAATGTAGGTATAAACTAGTGTCTTCCAAAACAATGACAAAATTTGCATTTGAAAAAATATATGAGCTGTCTCTCACTTCCGCCAATATGCATGAATCAATGATTTTGATCATTCTGCATTTCAGCTTCTCATCAGATTCCAATTCATTTTTCTGATGATGGATGAGCTTCAAACACGTGCCCATTATTCAGTGCCATTCCAAAGCTAGGAAGGCCAGAATATTAGTAAATATACAGTAACTCTAAATGTCTTCATCAGTCACATTCACTTAGAATGGCATTAAGGAGAGTACATTATGGGCTGAATTTCATTTTCAACTATTGTTTTAATCATTTTCATCATGTTCATGTAATCAAAACAAAAACACAACAAAATGTATTATATTAAACATTTGCATTATAACTGCAGCAGCGTACAAACACAAGACTGAAAAGATTTAAAAGTTCAAGAAAGCCAGAGTAATGAAACATCTCCAGTCAGCACTAGTGACTTTCTGTGGAGATAAAGTCAGACGAACGCCGACACAGAGGTCCTGCCCCTTTGCACCTCTGTGGAAACCATTTGAGGGGTTGATGAGAACAGGGGCTGAAGGGTTGAAATTTGCCTGTAATCGTCCACAGCCCTCGCTGACACACCGACAAGGGGGTTGTGTTCCCTCTAATCTGCGGTCACTCCAACCTTGAAGCCCAGCGCTGCTCTGTGCGCTGAATCCCTAATGTATAAATGAAGGTAAACAGCTCTCCGGGTGGGTAGAAGTGAAGGGATATTTGAGATACTGATGCACTGGAGTGAATGAGCCATGTATATTGAACGACCCGGGGGATACGAACAGCGAATCTGAAGTGTTGTGTTTTGAACATGATGCAGGAAAACCGGCCTTTCAATCACTGCTGTACATGGCGCAGCTTTTTCTGAACGATTAAACTCATGACTCATCACATCACAGACTGAAATCTATTAAATGCCATCAGACGCCTTTAGGTACCAGAGGAAAAAAAGGTGAACATCCGCCTCAGGCTGGAAATATACATTTGACACACACATAAGACCAAAATTCTCTCACAACTTACTCATGCCATCCCACATGTTTATGACATCCTTTCTTCAGTGTGACACGTATTCATTTTATATAAAAATGTCATCATGTTATCTTTTATATGGAGGTCAAAATGGTGAATCTCCCTTACATGTATCATTAAAGTGATCCAAATGACTAAGTACAGTGTTCCCACACCTTAGTTAACTTTAAATACAAGGACCTTTTAAGGACTTTCCAGCCAATACCCTCAAATTTCAGGACTGCGGGGACACATTTCAAGTGAGAGCAAGGTTCCATCGTGTTACCTTTTAAGATACATTGTTACAGTTCCCTTTTGAGGGAACTTGCTCTGCGTCACTGCGGTGACACTTTGGGGATGCCTCCATGGGTAAGTGCGTCTGAATGTGTATATCAAATTCAACCAATGGTGAGGCTTAACGGCAAAGACAGGGTGACGCGGGAGCCAGGAAGTATATCGCTATCTGAAATATTGTCAAAGATGGCGTAACAGGGATCCAGGAAGTATGGCAAGGGAGACGCAGCGTCTCGTTCCCTTCTCAGAGAACAACAGTTACATACGTAACCAGAGACATTTTCAAATGCAAAGTTATCGCAGCAAAGTCCTTGAGAATAAAGTTCCTAGCCATATCTACCTAGAAAATCGCATCTTTTAATTTTCTTTCGATCTTAGTACATGATGTCACTGCAGAAGAGTTTTAAATAGGAAAAATATCGCAACTCTTTAGTTATTTTGAGCGTGATGCTAAATGGTTTAATCAGATTCAATTAATTGTGCTAAGCTATCGGCTGAATGGATTTCAAAACGGTAAAAATCAAATGTTATATTCTAGGGGAGCTGGAAAATTTGCATATTTTCAAAAAAAGTGGAGTGTCCCTTTAAGAGGACTTTTTGCGGATTCCGCCAACAAACCGGTATTGCTGAATGTACAGATCAGCGCTGTAAAACCATTATGGCGGCACGTTGATAACTTCGAATCCCATTGGTTCTTGTGTTCAGCCGAAGGAAGGAAGTCATATCTATCTGGGATGAGGTTAGTAAATGTTTATATTTCGATGAACTGATTCTTGAAATGAATCAGATTTCTTAAAAACATTTTAAAGCACGTCTAGTACTGAAGACTCTACAAAGCACAGTTAATGTCTGCAATGCCTTCAAACATCAACGTCTTGTATAACTCATCATCGTCTCGTGGGCTGACCTTTGAGACGTCCATCTGAAGGCTGGCTGAAAGCAGTGAACGCTTAAGGAATATATTTGCATCAGAAAAACATTTCAACCGAGGGCTTAGAAAGCGAGGGTCATGATGTGGCAGCAAGCTAGTAGCTGTGACTAACTCTCCCACGGCTTAAAAAAATTACATGCCGGTAGCACGACCAAGCGCACGGCGCTTTGCGTTCTCGTGCCAGTGAAGACAGACATCAGCATATCCTGATAAAGCAGACATTACAACAACTTCGTGCATTTTAACTGTTATTCATGAGTATTCATAGTCTCGATTTTGCATATGTTTAAAGAAAGCGTAAATAATCCTGACACTCAAAGCCTTCATTCTGATTTATGTTTCAACTGACCAGATCCAGCACCAGTGTCTATTGGCTATATTACAGAGCCCCATCACTAACGTAGTATACTGCCTGCCTGCCATAAAGGATGAAGGGACTCATCCATCAGGTCGACGTCGGAAGAGGACGTGGCTGGGAGAGGAAAAGAGAAGGAGAGAGAGGGGCAAACAGAGCGATGAGAGAGAAGGAGAGAGTCATTGGTGGATTGAAAGGCCATTTAAAGTTTCATTCTGTCACCCGGCACAGCCGTAAGCCGGCTCAACCCGCCACGCACACTCAAATGGAAAAGCTGTGTTCGCATGGAGAAGAACTTGCTTGAGCTCTGATAAAACTGCCTAAGTTTTTTAAGACATTGCATCTACTGTTCTCACAAAACCAGAGTTTCGGCAGTCAGTACCAATGAATTTTCACAATTTCATTATGATTCTACAATGAGACCGTAGACAAAAGTCTTCTAATTACTAGATAACAACTAAGTCTCAACAAACTGTCAAAAACACAATAACAACACAGGGCTCTACACTAACTTTTTGCACTGGTGCGCCTAAAAGTTAGGTGCACCCAAATTTTTGACCGCATCGCATTTATAGTTCACCCAAATATGAAAATTCTGTCATAATTTACTCACTCTCATGTTGTTACAAACCTGTATAAATGTCTTTGTTCTGCTGAACATAACTGAATATTTTTTTGAGGAACATTTGTAACCAAACTATTCATGAGCCCCATTCACTTAGGAAAAAAAGAATACTATCGAAGTGAAGCGGGCTGAGATTTTTTTTTTAAGTCGCACCATTGAGAAATTAGGTCGCATGCGAGCCCTGCAACAAGTTTCACTGCATATTTGTGTATGGCTATAGCTAGGTGCATACTGTAGGATTTTGGCCCCAATGTGGCAAGCCAAGATAAATTTTGAAAATCCTGAAACATGATCCTTGCACAAAATCTATTGTTTCTGATCGCTACTTGGACAACAGCCAATTTAAATATTTTTTTCCCCGATAAAATTCTGTATGTTATTGACAGTACTAGTCAAAGTTAATGGATCCCATCAACTGTATGTTTAACTCTTGCCATAGGGCAATACTTCAGGGTTTAAAAAGTTGCAGAAGGTATAATAGCGGTATTGCGGAAAGCTGGAAATTCTCGTTATTGGCAGGGAAGCGTTTTCTCTTAATTGACATGATAACTCGTCAATGGCGGCGAAAGAGTTAAAGAAGAACATTTTCTGAAAGACGTTAAAGTGACATTCCACTTTTTTGAAAATATGCTCATTTTCTATCTCCCCTAGAGTTAAACATTTGATTCTTACAGTTTTGAAATCCATTCAGCTGATCTCCGGGTCCGGCGCTAGCACTTTTAGCATAGCTTAGCACAATCCATTGAATCTGATTAGACCATTAGCATCGGGCAAAAAAAGAACCAAAGAGTTTCAATATTTTTCCTATTTAATACTTGCCTCTTATGTAGTTACATCATGTACTAAGACTGACGGAAAATTAAAAGCTGCGATTTTCTAGGCAAATATGGTTAGGACTATACAGAAATTTATAAAAAAAATTGTAAAAATAATAAAAAATGCTGGCATTAATCAAAATATCCTGTTTTGTGTTCAACAGAATAAAGAAACTCATACAGTTTTAAAACAACTTGAGGCTGAGTAAATGATGACAGAAATTACATTTTTGGGTTAAAGGAACAGTATGTAGGATTATGGCCAAAACTGGTATTGCAATCACAAAACTTGTGGCTAAAACTGGTACTGCAATTACACAACTGGTGGCCAATACACAAAATGACAACATAAACATCAGTTGAGGGCTGCAACTCCACTTTTTAAATGACAATATCCTGGCCAGACAACTGTTGTCAGTGATATAAGTATTTGAAATTAAAATGATTTCTTAATGTCTAGTGACATATCAGGGCCATTTTATGATTCATTGATATACATTTCTGACATACTGTTCCTTTGACTATCCCTTTAAAACAGCAGTTGTGTTCATACAATGTATTACCAATACTAAAGTAAAGATGCTGTAATCGGTATTTTTGACATCTGTGAGAACGGGGGGAATAATAATCCATCGCTCTCATTACCCTGATTACACCCATATGCAGAGCGAATGTAATAACACTCTCAGTATCTAAACCGTGAGTCATCCGCGCACCCCATGTATGTTATGTAATCGACTTTTGCCAGAAGCTAAAAAAGGGGAGATGTGAAAGTAAGCAAAGAGTTTAAAAACAAAATTCAACAAACTCCAGAAAAGAAGTAGGAGGGTTCGGATATCCAAAACCCCATTTACACAGACCTCTGGTCCCAGAAAATACCCGTAAAATTGCCAGACAAGCGTCTGTGTGAAGAAAAACTCGTTCCGTTAATCTTCTGGGATCATTGCCGGAAAGAGGACCTAGTAAGATACACTGTGTGAACAAGAAGCCGCAAGAATGCCCTAAATGGCGTGTCGAAGTGAGGACGCACGCGTCATCATCACAACACAAGTTATGGTTCAGCTCCTTACAACGAGAGATAACATGCATATAAAAATTCACCACGAGAAATGTTGCAAACTAGATTGAAGCAGTTATCAGGAAATGATAAATGAGACGCATAAACAATGACGCACGTGCCGTAGTGAGGACGCGCGTGTCATGGCAACATGAAGTTGGTTCAATATCCACTCTGAAGCTGAGATCATTGACCAGCATAGAACTGTGCGTTCACGCGCTCCTTTGTAGTCTTATCATAAACAAAAATGCACGCGAGTTGTTTCTGGAGAGAGAAATAATATATAATATGCAAACTTCAGACGCTGCGTAGAAGAGAGGGCGGGACTTTCAATAGGTCGCGTGTCTTTCCGGGACCGTCACATGCCGGGTAAACTTGGCAGTGTAAATGAAAAAAAATCTAACTATTACGGAAAAATCCAGGATGAATTTTACGTGTATTTTACGGAATTTCTGTGTGAAAAGGGCTCAAGTGATATTCCAGTGTCCAGATAAAAAACTCCAGCTAAAATTCACTCAATTGATTGGCCAGCTTGCAAAGGACCTTGCACATTAGCGACACTCTGTTACAATAGCTACAACAGAGGATTAGCGATGCTAACCCTGAGCGTCAATCAAACAGCTGGAGCCCGTGAGCACATCAAAGCAGATCTGCAAAAGCCGGCGCAGTAACGCGCAACAGCTGCAGAGAGGGCTTACGATGCGCCCGTCATCCATTTTTTAGCACAGCAGGTTAAATAAGCTCAAGCACAAACAGAATAATCAATATGACATAACCACACAAGATCTCTGGTATATTGGGAATATGTTCCAGCAAAGGCTGTGGAGATGAGCTACTTAAAGTGAAATTGCCTTTTTTTAGGTGACTTGGGAGTTGAGTTTTGCACACTTAAAAGTCCTCAGAATAACCTTAAAAGTTATAGTACATTTTTACAGTTGTGGCCTGCTTTATAAAATCTAGTTTTGCCTCCTTTGGAGTTCACAGGCATGCATATGTGATGCATCACTTCAAACAAAAACAAAAAATGCAAAGCCCAAGGCTGAACATGCTGATCTGCATATTTGGCTGTAATAAAAAATGTATAAAAAATATTTTAAAAATCTTCTACATACAACAAAACTTTGCTTTTAAAGTGTTATCATCAGGAAACTATGTCGGATGAAATATATTCCTGCGGAGAAAGGATTTTACGAAAATTGACAACAGCATTTCCATGAGTGTCCTCTAATGTCTTCTCCATGTGTTTCAAATGGGTATGGCCAAGCCAAAGACAAGCTTTCCAAATGCGTTATGTGATAATATCTCAACAATCTGCTGCTCTTCTACCCAGGCTTATTATTTTCTATGTATGAAAACAGCAGCTTCAAGAAGCAATCAATGATCCACAGCTGTTTGCCTAAAAGTCTGCTGTTGTTTTGTGTGGTTTGGTCCATTAAGCAAAGAAGAACCTCAAACAAATAACGGAGCTCAAGGCCCAAACAGATTTGCTATCTACACTTTAAAAATTCTGGGCTGTTTTAACGTTAGGCTGGGTAAAACATGAACAAACGCAACCATTGGTTTAAATTAATCTAGAAAATGTCCATATTTGACTCAACCCAGCGTAGGTTAATTTAAACTCAACGGTTTGTCGATTTGTCAATATTTTGACCTGAAGGGAAGTCATGCCAATAGGCAGCCATTTTATTTCAGTCATGCAAGATTAATGGGGATAAACAGATATCTCTAAAATCACATGTTAAATCACAATTAAACATAATATTTAAACTGTATCATAAATTTAGCTTCTTAAGCTTAATTTGTGCTAAAACAGCCCATTTCTGAGGTAATTTCAGCTACTGTGCATGTGCTGTACAGGTTGGCAAGCACCTTACGTGAATCCGTATAAAGCTCTTCCCCCACAGACTCATCTGTCTTTATTGACTGATGATTGGTTCTTTTAACTTATAGGCAGGACGTTGCATTCATAGTAATAAGAAGGCTCAATCTTGTCATATCCAATATCTTTGATTTTACCCAATCACCAATATTTTTAAATGTACTGTTACAGTCTCTGATGACTCATTCATACTCTCCCACTAGCGCCTGAATCTGCCTTTGACGTCCACAAGGACATGGTTTTAATGAGGCCAGTTGTCAGAAATTTAAAGGATGACCTAAAACCATTCAGACATTAAAAATGGAGGCAGTGATCCAAGAACAGATCCCTCAAATGTCCTGTATGATGATAATATGGAGCTTCGAAGATGCATGAAAAAGAGAAATCAAAGGCACATGGTGTGATGAACCACACCTCACAGTTTTCACTCAGTGGTCTGTTGTGAGTGTCCGCACAATTAGCTATGTATGTAAACATGTACATAATCCTATTACATTTTGACTCCAGTTCACTAGGAGTGCACCGATAAATGCAGATATACACTAATAATACGTGGCCTATTCGGAATCGCACAGCCGATAATATTCACAGCTATTTCATGTACTACGGCTTTTGATCATTAAGGGAGCGTGCACACCAAAGCTTTTACGCCCGTGACCGGCGTTTTTTCCGCGCTTGGCGCTGAGCGTCGATAGTTGAAAGAGATTCAACTTTGGGGTGAAAAGCTCCGCTCGTCAATGTCAGTTCCCACACGGCCGTTCAATCACAGTGGAGGAGGGGCGGGACAACTATCACAACAACCAACCTGCTCACAGCTGAAGTATCACAGCTACCAAAGCACTCAGCTGAAAAAACAGCTGGCATTTGGCGTCCTTCAGGCACGGTTGCCAGGTCAAAAAAAAAATCCAGCCCAATGACATCTTAAAACCCGCCCAACTGGAAGTTTAAACTAGCCCATTTTTTACATTTGTCCAATCACAGTTGAAAACTGCGGGATTACAACAAAAGGCTGTAAAATAAACTTTTACTATTGTTTTTAATGTACTTTCCAGATGAAAATGTTCTTAATGCACATAAATCTTTCGCCGCCATTGACGAAGAGAAAACGCTTTCCTGCCAATGACGAGTATTTCCGGCTTTCCACAATACTGCTAATATCTACTAGGTGGCGCCCTTCTGCAACTTTTTAAAGCCGGAAGTATTGCCCTATGGCAAGGGGCTGCATGTCCGTGTCTGTTTTAAAGATCGCTCTGAATGGGATCTCTATGAAAAGTCTGTCACAAAAATGGAATTATCTCTGCTTTTTGCTCAAAATGTGGTGTTTTTGCAGAAACCTTCCCATATTCAAAAGCTGATTACAAAAGAACTACTGAAGGTAGGATGAAACAGTTTTTTTGTGTGAAAGCAGTCTGTTCTTTAATTTGGTATATTATATGTTTATATATTTAAAGAAGAACATTTTCTGGAAGGCATAAAACTTTTGTGAAAATCATGAAAAACGCTGGCGCTGGCTGGCAACTTTTTTTAAAAACGCTGGCGGCAAAAGAGTTAAAGTGCTCTATTTTCACCCACTATTCTGTTCCAAATATACAAAATTCTACTTTAGTACTTAAGATTATTTTAAGAACATCTACTGTAGGTGTACCCGACCGTGCCATTTTGAGACCGTATATGAACTCTGCCCTTTTAAAATACTATCTCTGTATTTACATTTTTTTATTTAACTTGAAAAGATCATACAAATATGGGTTCACATGGTGTGTAAATATCCTCTCAGTATAGACATAACTCCTCACGTAAGGTAATTTCTTGTTTCTGAGGTGATATTAAGAGCAAAACGCGCCCCTCCACTCACTTTTCCACTGACTTCCTGATGCTGCAGCGGTCCTTGGGTTGACAGATATGGGAATAGTGCACGTTAAGAAAATAATGAACGTTAATTTCACAACTCTACAGATTAACACTTTCACGGCCGCTGCACATTATAAAACTAGCCAAAAAAAACACAACCCGCGGCTCCGAAATTTTTCCGCCACTGTATTTTCAAAATTCAGCATGCTGGCAATTTCAGAGCACATTGGTTTAAAGAAGCGCTCGGATTAATGGCATCAGTTTTAAGAATGTTGGAGTCATGACAGTGTTGCCCTTAGAGTAAGTCAGCTTCTTTTTTGTCCATCAATCAAGTGACTTGTCATAAATGAGTAAAAAATAAACAAATAAATAAATTAGTCAACCATTGCCCCCCCCCGTCCCTCGATACTATCGTGTATCGGTGATCTCACAGGCTGACGATAGGATGGGGCATATCACTCAACACTAGGCCATTTTCACTCTGATGTGTTTCTCCGTGTGAGACACAGGCCCACATTTTACCCAGCTGACAGACCGTCTGAGTAAACCAACAGCATGCATAATGCAAACATACAATGAAAGATCATTCTCTATGCATCACTATTCCTCAAAGGAATATCAACAACTTTAAGGCTATGCAATCAAAACCAAAAAGGCAGTAAGGATTTTTAAAAAACTTTTCATCAAAATGCCCTCCAAACAATGCCACAAATGTCTGTTCATCTTCTCTCTGCGCCCATCACAAGCAGCTAACTGTCTGCAGTGATTATATATCATTGGCTGATGGCTGAGAGATATTAATATGGTTTTGTAAAGTGGGAAGTAGAAGCCTACCAACAGCGGGACATGACGAGTACATTTGGCTGCATAGGGAAGACTGGGGGGGGGGGGGTACAAACGAAAGTCTAATTGTACAATCTATAGCTCTGTCTGCCGTGAGGAAGAACTGGCCTTCACAATACGTTCTGTCACCCGCTCGTCAAAGTGACCGACGTGATCCGACAGTGCCACAGCCTACGGTCTAACTAAAGCATGGCTTTGCACTGTCACTGTTTGGCTGGTGGAAATAACAGCTGATGCAGAAGAGAAATGGTGACATACCAGAAGAATCAGAGTGCGAATGGGGGATGATGTCTATTGTCATAAACTGCATTAAATAACAAGCCACGGGGTGTCGTGAGAAACTGGAGATGCCTTGCCCTTAACTTAATGTATGTTTTACAATTGAACTATGATAGAGATGTCATAAAATAATATTTTTGCCCACTCAAATAGAATTCAAAACAAAAAAGTTTAAATTAAATATTTGCCTATTTTCAACTAAATATACGCTTTAGATAGAATATTCTATACAGGAAGATAGATAGACACATCGATACAGACAGATATAGACAGGCAGTTAAATAAACAGACAGAAAGATTAACAGACAGAAAGACCAATGGACAAACAAACAGAAAGACAGACAGACTGGATGATAGACATGTAGCCAGATCGAAAAACTGACAGACAGAATAACAGACACATTAACAGACAGAGAGACATGCAGACAGACAGACAGATATAGACAGACTGGGAGACAGGGGTGCGTGGCCAATAGAGTTCAGTGGAATTTATGACCATAGTTAGCTAACAATGCTTTTGGGAAACACACGCCAGATAGATAGACAGATTGATAGACAGACAAGAACAACAGCAAGATAGACAGACAGACATACAGACAGACAGAGATACACAGAAAGACTGGTAGACAGACAGATAGATCAATAAACAGACAGACTGATAGACAGGAAGAGAAAGAGACAGACAGACAGACAGACAGACAGATAGATGGAACAAAATAGAGAAAGACAGAAAGACTGGTAGATGGACAGAAAGATCAATAGACAAGCAGACTGATAGTCAGACAGACAGGCAGACTGATAGACACAAAGATGGATAGACAGACAGACAGACAGACGGATGGAGTGACAGAGAGAAAGAGAGAAAGACAGAAAGACTGGTAGAAGGACAGAAAGATCAATAGACAGACAGACAGAGCGTCAGACAGGCAGACTGATAGACAGTATATGGATAGACAGAAAGACAGATAGAGTGACAGAGAGAAAGACAGACAGACTGGTAGATGGACAGAAAGATCAATAGACAGACAGACAGAGCGTCAGACAAGCAGACTAATAGTCAGACAAACAGGCAGACTGATAGACACATAGATGGATAGACAGACAGACAGACAGATAGATAGATAGATCAGACAGACAGAGCGACAGACAGAGCGTCAGACAGTAGATAGATAGACAGACAGACAGACAGACAACTAGATCAATAGCAGTGGCGGCTGGTCACTAGGGGGCGCCGCCCCCTTAAAGCTGGCCAGAGAGGAAAGCTACTTTAACATGTTAAATATATAGTGCAAATTAATACAAAATAAAATCATTTAGTTGTACTATTTCACTGTTAGTCATGTTATAATTTATTTAAAACAATTAAAAATCAAAACTGAGTTCGTTGTGTGTGTGTCATGTTTGTGTGTCTGGGGCGCACCCCTAATGAGTGTCTATGTAGTTCAGGAAAAAGGGTAAAAACATGTGACCTGAGGCTGAGCTCTAAGTGGCTGGTTTCGGATCCGCCCTGGGGCGCAGTACTGTGCGCCCCAAACACTCCCACTTATGTTGTAAACAAATCAATATTGCTTTTAATGTTTTTTACCTCCTGTGATTGGAGCTTGTGTTGCGTGGACATAATGAGAGCAAGAGCTCATATAATCCGGTATATTCCATGGCTTGGTCAACTTTGTTGTTAGTTTTGTTGTTGTACAGTGTTGTAGAGTTTAAAAAAGCACCCACGAGAAAACCACTGTTTTTAAGGAAACTTCACGAACCATGCATTTTGACCTGATGGACTGTATGTACTCCCTGTTGTGAGGAAAAATGTGCTTGTGCTATAAAAGCAAAAATAAACGTACGAGTCTGTGATTAGGCAACTTTAATGTCTCTTTTTGTTTGTGTTCGGTCGCGTTAAACGAAAAGTCTTTGACGGAGAAAATTGAAGCAGAATAAAGAAAAATCTGAACGCCATTTTGGCAGATTGCTCATACAACTCAACTTGAGAATGTAATTCCTATGTATGTCCAGTTGGTGGCAGTGTGTTGCTCAAATGACGCCCTGGTTTCTAAACATTCTCGCGATATTTTGATGTCATACACTGATTGGTCTGCGCATGGCTGCTGAAATTAAACACTACAGGAGCGCTGCGACAAGACGCTTATCCAAGGTAAAGATACAAAATCTAATGACAAGAGTCTGCATTAATCTGCCTTCATGCGTTTATTACACAAGATGGTTTCAGATGAGTTTAGTTCCATTCAGATTTTTACATGTTTATTGATATTTTAATTGCAGTAGTATTTTGTTATTTGATTTGTTCATATTTGCCTGTTCAGCATAAAGCTCCGTGTTTTATTGCCTCCGCTGTCACTGTGAGAAAAAAACATTAATTCATCTGCTTCATGTGAGGGTAAAGTGATGCACGGTCTCCGTTTATCTGTTCTCTAAACAAATGAATAAACACATTTGACTTGTATGCTCGTCTTGTAAGTTTATGATTAGAAATGGACATGTGAACGAAAATGAAAATAATTAAAACATGAAATTATGGATAATAACTGACTGTGAAGGACGCTTTACAACGCTGTTTATCAAAAAAATTACGGAGATTGAAAAAGTCTTTCGCAACCTCTGTGTGTGTGTATGTGTGTGTTTGTGTGTGTGTTTGTGTGTGTGTGTGTGCGTGTGTGTGTGTGTGAATGATTACCTTGACATGAGTTCATTACAGATTCATAGTACATTTATTTTGTGCGTTTGATTTCAACTGTAACATTTTCAGCATTTTAGCTAAGTAGTAGCCAAATGATACTCATCACCTGATATGGCTTTTAAGAGTACTGCATTACTACAGTAAAAGTTTGATTTTGAGTGTGTTTGCGCCCCCCCAAATTTTTTCAGCACCAGCCGCCACTGATCAATAGTCAGTAGATAGATCAATAGATAGATCAGACAGAGCGTCAGACAGTAGATGGATAGACAGACAGACAGACAGACAGACAACTAGATCAATAGTCAGACAGACAGAGCGACTGGTGGTCAGACAGACAGGCAGACAGACGGAGACACATAGATGGATAGAGAGACAGAGCGACAGACAGACTTCTAGAAAAACAGACAGACTAATAGACAGACAGACTGATAGACAGACAGAGCGACAGAGAGAAAGACAGACAGACTGGTAGATTGACAGATAGATCAATAGACAGACAGACAGAGAGACTGGTAGTCAGACAGACAGACTGATAGACACATAAATGGATAGACAGACAGAGAGACAGACAGATAGAGTGACAGAGAGAAAGACAGAAAGACTGGTAGATGGACAGAAAGATCAATAGACAGACAGACAGAGCGTCAGACAGGCAGACTGATATACAGTAGATGGATAGACAGACAGACAAATAGAGCGACAGAGAGAAATACAGACAGACTGGTAGATGGGCAGAAAGATCAATAGACAGACAGACAGAGCGTCAGACAAGCAGACTAATAGTCAGACAAACAGGCAGACTGATAGACACATAGATGGACAGACAGATAGATAGATAGAGTGACAGCGAGAAAGACAGAAAGACTGGTAGATGGACAGAAAGATCAATAGACAGACAGACAGAGCGTCAGACAGGCAGACTGATAGTCAGACAGACAGGCAGACTGATAAACAGTAGATGGATAGACAGACAGACAGACAGACAGACAACTAGATCAATAGTCAGACAGACAGAGCGACTGGTGGTCAGACAGACAGGCAGACAGACGGAGACACATAGATGGATAGAGAGACAAAGCGACAGACAGACTTCTAGAAAAACAGACAGACTAATAGACAGACAGACTGATAGACAGACAGAGCGACAGAGAGAAAGACAGACAGACTGGTAGATTGACAGATAGATCAAAAGACAGACAGACAGAGAGACTGGTAGTCAGACAGACAGACAGACTAATAGACAGACAGACTAATAGACAGACAGACTGATAGACAGAGAGAAAGACAGACAGACTGGTAGATTGACAGATAGATCAAAAGACAGACAGACAGAGAGACTGGTAGTCAGACAGACAGACAGGCAGACAGACTAATAGACAGACAGACTAATAGACAGACAGACTGATAGACAGAGAGAAAGACAGGCAGACTGGTAGATGGACAGACAGATCAGCAGACAGACAGACAGAGCAACAGACAGAAAGACAGACTGATAGTCAGACAGACAGGCAGAAAAATCAATTCAGATAAACAGAAACAAATAGACTGACAGAAAGACTGCCAGACAGACAGATATAGACATATAGGCATGTAAGCATATCGATAAACAGACAGATTGATAGACAGACAAACAGACAGAAGACAGGATGTTTATATCTACACATACTTTATCTACATGTTGTCAGATTTTCACATATTCACACCTGCTGTGAATAGTAAATGGGCAGTTGTATAAACCCAGTCGTGAAATGATTGACTGTGTCTGCAAAGAGACTTGTGAAACAAGACAGACATTTGCTGTGTCAATGCATTGCTTCCCAGCTGAGAGTGAGATAACACATCACATCACATCACATCTACTGCCTCTAGGTACTTCCATCATAAAGGCTTTAATGTGGCCATTTCCCAACAACCTGAAAACAACTTTCACTAACTTTCGCAGAAAGATTTTCTTCCAGAGATACAATTCTGTGTATTCTAATAATTCTGTTGTGACGGCACCCCTTTCTTTCGTCTTCCCTGTGGTGTTGTTAAACTATAATCAAACTCCATTTGACATGTTTTTAATAAACCAAAGCTATCAGATTCAGTTACACGGGCCATGATCCGGCTCCGGTCTTCCGCTATAGCATATGCAAGACAAATGAACAGTTTAACGTTGCCTTTCTTGTCTTGTCTGTTCCAATCCGGCCTCCAAAACATCTCATAGCAAGCTGTTGGGTAATACTAATGACTCCCGGTATGGGAGAAACAGCTCCCGAAACACACGCTCCCGACCGCACTGCATAGACATAAATCAAAGGCATCATTTTATCCAGCCGGTTGGTGATTGTGATGTGTTTGTGCACCACTATGAAGGGGGAGGGGGAAACATCAGCAGGCAAAGCCTGGAAAGGAAACGGTGGTTGCCTTGGAAACCCTAGGCTGAGGAAGAGAGGACCGCGAGAGGGGAGGAGGGAAGGAGGAATGAGGGAAAGGGTGAGGAGGGTGAAGAAACAGAGTTGATATATGCATCATCATTTTTGGCATCCGTTTGTTTTGATGCGATAAGATTAGGAAAAAAATGAAGAAATAAACAAAGTGTTGTCTAAACAAGTGACGCCTGGTTTTTACTATCAATAAGAAAGAGAGAGAGAGAGAAAATGGCACACAAATGTTGCAAACCTGCCTCAAACCTCCACAGTTTATGTCATGTCAACCACTTTATGTGCTAACCACTACGCCACAGCTTAGCTCAGCACAAAAAGAGCACAACAGTGAGTGCACACTACCGTTTTGCACAAATACTTCATATTCATTTTCTCCATATGCAACAAAACGCCAGAGGTACATGACTCATCCCAGTAATCATTGTGACTAAGGTAACTAAATCATTTTTTATTGGTTTATCCATCAGTACCCAGCTTGTAACATTTCTTATGGGTGAGCACTGAGCACTTCAATTTGTGAATTAAACATGTTTTTAAAAAATGAAGACTTGCTTACCAACATCTGAGATCATGATATATGCTCAAATACACTAGACTTTTATTGTATTGTCAACATATTTGTTTCCAAACCAAAGTCAAAACTGATATATCTATTTCAGAAACTCTATTATTCATAAACTTTATTATTCACCAATAACCAGAGGTAAGGTTTACACCCAAAATGAGTTACTTTTGACTCAAAAAATAAATTAAAAGAGTTTCATAACAAAATAACCCATAACGGTTCTTTCTATCTGGTTGCATCATACATTGTGATATTACCCAGACATATGAGGAAGGGTTTGTCTGCATGTTTCCCATAACCCCCTACACAACAATAACAACTTCCGCAAAATTACAGGTAGGCTTATTTTAGGTTTACCTACCTTTACTTACTGTTCTCCTGAAAGGTTTTTTAAAGGTTGATGGCACACATTGAATTCCATCATATTTGTTTTTCCTACTATGAAAGTCAATGGTACAATCAGCTGTGTGCTCTTACCATCATTTATCAAAATATCTTATTTTGTGTTCTTCAGACAAAGAAACTCATTCAGGTTTAGAACAACATGAGGATGAGAAAATGATCATTTTTGGGTGAACCAGGCCAGGGTTATAGAGAGGTAACAGAGCAAAGTTGTGACCAAAAGGAAATGGGTAACTCACACGGCACAGTCCGGAGGTAGAGGTTGTCTCGTATGATCTGCTGAAGCTCGTGGTCCACTGAACCCTTCTGGAACCGTAGGTTGAGATAATGGCGGAGATCTTTATCCACAACACCTCCTGAAAAACACAAAGAAATTTCAATCAACCAGTAAATAAAAGGTAAGGTTTGACATATGGGGGATTCTAGCCAAATAGACTTATGAGGTGTTATGAAACATTTTGAAAAAATGTATATGCAAAAAATAAGAAGCATACAGTTACAAACATCTCTTCATGTACTATGTACATGATTTCAAATGACATCATACAAACCAATTGTGTTGTTTTTTCCACATTTAAGGTGAACATTTTCATTACCGCAACGTGTTCATGACTGGATTTGGGTTCTTTGACATGGAAATATTTATAATTAAAAAATCTAAAAAATAAAAAGCTTCAGTGCATGTTAAACTTTAAACATTTACAGTAAAGAAACATGTGGTATTTGGTGATCATTGGTAAATGTAGAGACAATAATAAGGAATATAAATGCGTCCAAGAAACATTTTCCCATTCTCCGCAACAATTTTCAATCATTGTTTAAGCCCTCAAGGAACTAACATTTTCAAAAAAAAATAGTTGGAAGGGACATAATTGACTGTGATGCTCAAGATGGCTACCAGGTAAGCAGTTCTTATTTTTTCTCTCCAGATAAAAGTTGAAATTTTGTTTGTCATAGTACCTAGACAACTTTTTAGTTCTCATTACGGAACATGAGTTTGTAAATGCATATATTTAATGTAATATCATGTTGCGGTAATGATAATTGTTTTATAACGATAATCTTTAAAATTAAAATAATTTTATAGGAAATATGTTTTAGATCCTCTTAAAATAATGGTTATAGTAAGGTCTGACCTTAATCTTATATGTGCACAAAAAAAATGGCTTCAAGGGCTTGGGATGCGGTTTTCATGAGAATGGACACTGGATTTTGTTAGAAACCCATATGTGTTAAAGGTGCCATAGAATGCAGAACTGTATTTATCTAGGCATAGATGAATAATAAGAGCTCTATACATGGTAATGACATATCATAAGCCTTAAATGCGTTTGTTTCCTCATTTTCATGTAAACCTCGTGCACGCAAAAGACTGCTGGAAAACAGACCAATCTCAACATAACATAAACTGTGACGTCACAGTCGTAATGTACGCCCCAACATTAAATTACACATTAAATTAATTACAAAGTAGTTAAAAGCTAAAAACAAAGTTGTGACTGCTGAGTTAGCGCTACATGCTAATTAATGTTATATGCTAGTGTTTAGGGCTGCGCAAAAATATTGATACAGCCAACTATCCTGATACATTTTTCCCTGATAGTGTATCGGTATTTTGATCTCTACTATCGATATTTTAAAAAAAAACATAAAATCCCTCTGTGTGTGTCGCTGTAGTTGTCACTGTCCAGTTGTCTGTCATATACGGCCATTCAGCCAATGTCTCAAAAGTTAGCGGGAGTGAGAAAATGGCAGAAAATGTAAAAACACCTGCAGCTTTCAAAGCCAACGTGTGGATGAACTTTGGCTTTTTTTTTAAAAAGTAATGTTTTTAGTAAGACATGTTTGTTAAAACTAGTTATATTTCCTAATTAAACTAAGGCCTAGTCCTGGCTTAAGCTAAGCCCTGTCCGGGAAACCACCCCACAAGGTTTGTTTACTTATTTGAGCTACTGTCATGAGCCTCAGAGCAGAGCAGAGCCGAGCAGAGCCAATCAGAGCAAAGCTCAATATTATTATTAATGACCCTTCCAAATAGGTCAAAAAAAAATAATTTTATTCAAAGGACAAATCCTAGGGTTGTAAATGGACATTGGTCATTTCTGGATCATTTTTGTACTTAATAAAGTTAAACACATTCTATGTAAATATCAAAGAACATGTGTTCATAATATTTAATTGCAGTCTTTGGCACATTAAACATAGATGTATCAATAATTTCCATTTATGTTACATTTATTAATTTGGCAGAAGCTTTAATTCAAAGCAACTTATGGTGCGTTCAATCTATACATTGTATCAGTATGTGTTCCCTGGTTATCAAACCCATCAACCGTGCAATGCTACCAACGCAATGCTTCACCAATTGAGCTACAGTAACAGCAACTGATGCATCCAACAGATGCTGGACATCATGCAGAAAATCACCTTAGGTGTCCCCAACAATACCTTTGAACAAGAGACACCAGACAAATGCAGAGAACAAAAAGGTAGCTTGTCAAAAACTCTACAAGGTGAGCAAAGGGCATCAAAATAACAAATATTTAATTTCTGCAGTGCCACATGAGAGTCTGTTCCAGCCATAACCTTGACCATTCAGAGAAAGGATACAATGCAAAACGCGCTCCGAAATACATAAATCCTGCACACATTGCTGTGTCTGTATGAATTACATCATAGGCCGTGATTTCATGCTTGTATATACAGTATGTATGCATGTTCATAAGCTTGCATGTGTACGGTGTACAGTACGTATGTGTGCACATGTGTGTGTACGTACTACGTAGATAACTATGTATGTATGTGTCTATGTATTTATACATGCAGTGGCCTATGTGTGCGCGCGCGTGTATACATGTACGGTCGTTATATGCTAATCATTTATTATAACTGTATATTGTTTTCCCTTTATTTTAGTTTTTATTTTATGTATTTGTTTATAGCACACGTCAAACTAATAACAAAGTTAAAAATATCTGCTGTCGTGAACCAATCATTTCCCAACTTCACATCTCATTGTGTCACCGGTTAACAAAGGCAATCGCTGCTACCCCAAAATCATTTCAGACAGACAATTGGATGCACTCTCCTCTAAAGCTATAAGCATCAGCATTTTCCAGAAAAAAATAAACACCAAATGTTAAATATGCGCTTGATGTTGTTGCTCAAGTAAAAAAAAAATCAAGCGTTCACAGCTGTTGCGACCTAGTAGGCATACCGTCACATCATTACAAAAAAAAAAAACGACAAAACACAACAGATGACAGGAAACATCTCACGAGCACATATTTTTCTGAAAAATCTTCAATTAACATCTCCTGTCATCGTCGTCCATTATAACAATCCCTTTATTTCCGTTAAAACCCCTGTATCCGAATGGTTATTCCAGCGGTCCAGATGAGATGCCGTTTTTTTTGGCTCTAACGTTACTCACCCCTTCATAAATCCATTTCCCTCTATAATGTCGATCCTATTTTAAACCAGCGTTTTATACATCAATAGACGCAACAGTGATGGAGTCCACCGATCACAGCTCATTTATTCCACAGGAGAAACAGATGAGAGGAGAGTCGTCGACAGCGGAGAGGAGCAAAGCATCTGCCGGTGGGGAGTCGATCACAATAAACGCTGTATATTCTCATTGGCAAGGCTGATATTAAAGACCTCTGTCGCCCCCTGTCTGCCAATGGTGGTAGCGCAATGACTGTGTGCATGTGTATTAATGCGTGTGTGCATGCATGCATTTTTTTTGTGTATGTCTGTGTGTACTTTGTGTGCATGCATTTTGGTTATGTATTTGTTTTTGCGTATAAATGTATTTTTGTGTGCATGCATTTGTGTATATGTATTTGTGTGCGTGTGTTTGTTTGCATTTGTGTACATGTATTTGTGTGTGTGTGATACAGATGCTGTTAGACACATGCTCAAAAAGGCCAGCGCGTTCACACCAGATGCTTCCTGCTGGCTGGCACTGTGTGAACTTGTTGACCTTGTGAAGATATCAGTGTCAGGAGAAAAAAATGGGAAAAGAAATTAGCAGAGTGCATTGACCAGCCAGGTTCTGCTGGAAATGAACAGGCTGTTTAAGTAATTAGCTAACATGTTATGCCAAAGGCATTGCTATGATAAAATTAGCACTTATTTGTTCTGTCATCAGTATTTCTTGGACTACAAAAAACACACGGATTGTAGGGAACAGTTTACTTCCTGGGATTGGTTATGTAATGAATACAGACATTATCATAATTCCTCCCGCTTTGACTCACAGCCTGTAAGTTAACTCCTGTCAGCATTGCATTGTGAGCGAATCTTTTAAACATGGTAAGGAGCGTCACATTTCCGTCAGAGGAAATTGTCAGAGGTATTCAGCTTTTACAAAATCAGAGCATTTGAGGAAGGCAGGGTTATCTGGAGCTACAAAAATGTACGGTATGTGGAAAATAATGTGTTTTTTGAACCACGCAAACACACTTTATTATACTAAATACACAAAACAACGTTGTTTTTAGCAATGAAATAGGTGCCCTTTATAATGTACGACTTCCCGCAACGTGAGAACAAAATTATATATCAGAGGAGAGCAACAATAACCCATAGTTACTGTGGCGCAGATGCAACCTTGATATAACCCTTCAAAAAATACATTTTTGTAGATGAATAAAAGAGAAAAATGTGTATCCAACATCTGCAGAAAAACTGATTAAGCCATGAAGTTCGGCTTAGAAATGCACGGATTCACAACTGATCTGAGACCTGTGAAAAAAGGTGTTTATGCTGAGAATACATCTTCATGAGTCAATCAATAACACAAGGAGAAACTGAGGGCACAGATGAGATTTTTGTGGAGAAAGACAAACCTTTGACTCACGAATGCGCAGTCGCATCATTTGTCAGCGTGTAATGACCTCATGAGCAAAGGCATGACATAAAGGTGAGGGTGAGTTGTATACTCTCTCTCTCTCTCTCTCTCTCTCTCTCTCTCTCTCTCTCTCTCCTATTCTCAAAATTTAAGAGAGAGAGAGAGAGAGAGAGAGAGAGAGAGAGAGAATCAAAGTTTGATTTCACTTATTGATTTCACTCATTGATTTTACATTGATTTCAATCTTTGACATGACCTCACTCTGTCAATAATAAAAAACTAAGGTTATATTTTCCCAAAATGTTCTTTACATAATATAGGATGATTTATGTATAAAACAGTAAATCACAAAAAAATGTCTTTATCTGGGTTTTGACAAGCAGGGGCACATATGGTTGATGCTTTTCTCCTCACATGAAAAGAGGTTAATAAAACATTCCAATGAGTTTCAACGGTTTCTTTTTGATGCCATAATCACACCCGACACCGCTGCCCTCGTGGAGGACAAGCGAGGAGCTTATCGATTGACTTAAAGTTTCTCTCCTGTGGAAAGTTGTTTAGCAGCAGAGCCCTTCGGCTGAAACCATCAAGCAGAGACACAAGATGAAACCGTGGACTCGGAGAGAAAAACTGTGTGTGATGCCGTCAAATCAATATCTCCTATTTCCTGCCACAAACTCCTACGAGAGGTCAGATTCTGCATCTTCTTAAAGTAGATGCGAACGAACATAAACAACACAGAATTTTCATCTCTCATTCTCACTTTCGGGTTTGCACGCCTTTATTTCCAATAAACTTTCATGACTTTTCCAAATAGGAATTTGAAGTTCGTCACAACATGTATGTAGGCCATCACGTGTCCTGTCAAAATAAGTGCCTGCTGCAGACGCGTCTAAAGGGTTTATGATCAAAGAGATGCTCGCATTTGCCGGATGCTCACATAATCTCATACGTAATCAGAGTTTATTGTTAAGGGAGTGTCTTGCGTGTATTTTGTGAATGTGAGCATCTCTTTTATCATAAACGGTTTTGACGCATGTGCAGCAGGTCCTTATTTTGACAAAACACGTGATGCACATGGTACACATGACGCAACAAACAGATATTTTGAAAATGCAAGTGACACACATCACATGACACTCCGAACACATATTTTGAATTTGCGCCTCTCGGATGAGAAGTCACGAGCAACCACTGTTCGGACGCCATATTGAAGATGGCGTATCAGGTACACAACGTTTTTTTTAAGATAAGTGAACTTTGTACAAAATCAGAGCATTTGAGGAAGGCAGGCATATCTGGAGCTATGAAAATGTACGGTATGTGGAAAATAATGTTTTTTTAAACATAAACCATGCGAACAGATTGTATTATACTAAAATACACAAAATAACATTGTTTTAAGCAATGAAATAGCAATGATATTATGTAGTGCCCGAAAATAGTCCCCTGCTATTGAAAGATACTAAGGGGACTATTTTCGGCTGCTGCATAATATCATTGCGCCTCCTGCAGCCATATTACAGCAGGAAAGTCCTTGATTATTGCGCCAGAATAAGAGTATAGTTCCTACCCATATCTGCCTAGAAAAGCGCAACTTTTATTTTCCGTCGGTCTTAGTACACGATGTAATTACAGTCAAGTTTTAAATAAAAAAAATATTAAAACTCTTTGGTTATTTTTTTAGGCACGGTGTTAAGGATCTAATCAGATTCTATGGATTGTGCTAAGCTATGCTAAAAGTGGTAGCGCCAGACCCGGAGATCAGCTGAATGGATCCCAAAACGGTAAGAATCAAATGTTTAATGTTTAAAATAAGCATTTTTTCAAAAAAGTGGAGTAGCCCTTTAAAGATCACCAATCGTCCGATTCACAATTTTACATTTCTTTTGGTGTGTAAGTGTGCATTAGTGCATGTTTATGATATGCAAAAGGTACATACCCCAAAGTAAACAATGATCCGAGTTATCATCTCCAACGTAAATCTCTTTTCTTGGACTACAAAAAACACACGGATTGTATGCAACGCTTGGACTCACAGCCTGTAAGTTAATTCCTATTAGCATTGCATTGTGATCGAATCTTTAAAACATGGTAAAGAGCGTCACATTTCGGAAGTCAGAGGTATTCAGGCCAATCAAAATGTACAGATTAGCTGGCCAATCAGAGACACAGCGCTTTTCAAATCGATGAAATTTGTACAAAATCCGTGCATTTTATTATATAAAATACACAAAAATGTTTTGCAATGAAATAGGGGCACTTTAAAAGATATATAAAAATAAAAATTTTATTTATAAAAAAATTTATGTTGCAAATAACGTTCAATTACTCGCAAAGACCGATCGATTGGCTTTACAAGCCGTCATCATGTCACCATGTGTTGTTGGGTTTGCTTTTATATTGGATTTATCTGCTTTTGAACTTTAAAAGTGGCGGAAACCGTTGACTTGCATTATATGAATCCCGAAGCACTGCCGTTTCTGCAAAATATCTTCTTTATTGTTCTACGAAAGAAAAAATATCACCAACATATCAGTTGGCCTAAGGGTGTGTAAATAAACAGCAAATATTCATTTTTGGGTGAACTATCCTATAAAACGTCAATGCTCATGTGGGTGACAAGTGTATGAATTTGGCTTGCAAGACAACATTTCTCAGAACTTCCCCCCTTTTCTATCTCCATTACTTTCTGTCCTCTCTCTACAATCTATATCAATAAAACGTTGCAAAACACTAAAAAGAAAAATGTAAGGTCTGCCTGCCTGGTTGCACATTTTCCTCCATTCTAAATCAATCCATTTGTGGTTTGTGCAAATGATAAAAAAGAACGGCAAGTACATTACAGCACAATGTATTTCTTTGGCACACCGTAGCTTAAAATCGTACATTCAGCAAAAAGAAAAACAAATGACCCGTGCTGTTGCATTTTAACTCTTTTGTAAGGTAGGAGAGCTTTTTGTCTATTTGAAACAAACAATTCACATTTACCAGGCATGTTTCTACAGCCCATATCCGGAGTGATCAATCTCTCCTCTTTGTCAAATCAAGAAAAGCAAGAAGTGCTAATTATGGTTTTGAAGATCTGCCGCTGACTCACTTTGTTTATCCTGTGAATATGATTCACATTACAAAATCACTCACACCTCCAACTGTAACAAGACAAATGCGGTAAAATGATGTTATCTAACATATAAGAATCACTGGTAATATATCACTGCTGGTCTTATTCATACTTAGGGTTTAAGTTATGCATTTATTCATCCTGCATCATTTTTGCCACAAACCTGGTGGTTTGTTCTGAAAAGGCATCCGATTGCTTTTCTATGCAAATGGATTTCGTCTGGCAGACGATTAAAATCCCTTACACTTATACTGAAGGAGGGAGCCGAGCTATCATCTACATCCAGAATGTCACCACTCCACCATAGCAATCACCTAGAAACACCCAAACCACCGGAGTATAGCCTGTTTTTTACAGTGCACTTATTTCATTTTGCTTGCCATTTTTTATCATTCAAATTTGGCTAGTTGGTTACTAACACATTTTTCTTTGGTTTGACAAACTCAGAACACGTATCTGATATCACTTTATACAGACTTAAATAGCTTTTAGCGACTTGTGGAGTAAGTAACCACCTCAAACATCATGCTTGCAAGTTCTGCTATAGGCCTGGGCTAGAAACCACTCACATTCTCTTTAGAAAAAAGTGATTTAAAATGATTACAGGACATTTGCAATGAATGACTTGAGTGACTGGCCCATCATGCAAAAGACCAGGCACAGATTTCAAAGATGTCCATGACGTGTCAAATATGTCTCGTTGTCATGCAAAATCATCTGGGATGGCGTCCCACCCAACCGGTGTTGCTTTCTCTCACCATCTGCTGGAGGAAGGTCACTGTTATTTTTCCCTGAAAAACATCTTGGATTGGTGTGATTGCGGTATTAAGTGATCATCTTTTCGGCCTAATTTCATGTCATTGACACAATTTTCCCCTCAGCCAAAGTGTCTATTTCACATCTTGCTCATATTTCAGTATGACTATTAGATGAATGTGACCCATTCTCTAAAAAACATGATCTCTTTAAAGGGGACATTTCACAAGACTTTTTTAAGATGTTAAATAAATCTTTAGTGTCCCCAGAGTGCGTATGTGTGAAGTTTTAGCTTAAAATATCATATAGATAATTTATTATAGCATGTTTGGGTGTCCTTTTAAATGCAAATGAGCTGATCTCTGCACTAAATGGCAGTGTTGTGGTTTGATAGTGCAGATTGAGGGGCGGTATTATCCCCTTTTGACATCACATTGGGAGCCAAATTTCAATGAGCTATTTTTTACATGCTTGCAGAGAATGGTTTACCAAAACTAAGTTACTGGGTTGATCTTTGTCACATTTTCTAGGTTGATAGGAGCACTGGGGACCCAATTATAGCACTTAAACATGGAAAAAGCCTACTTTTCATGATATGGCACCTTTAATACTGACTGAGTAAGGTTGAATTAATGTGAAATCAAACTTTGATGCTCCTAATCTCAAATATTGATTATGAGACTTTAGTAGAGCTGCATGAGAATTAATCGCAACTAATTGTTTGCAGAATAAAAGTTTTTGTTTTCATCATATATGTGTGTGTATTGTGTATAATAATTATGTATATATATATATATATATATATATATATATATATATATATATATATAAATACACATGTATGTATAATTTTAAGAAAAAATATATGTATTTATTAAGCATTCATATTTATATATAATATAAATTATATATAAATATAACAATGTATATAAACATGTAAATATTTCTTAAATATATGAAGAGTTTGGTTCCAAAACGCATTAAATCCATTTTGACTAATTTCGGTATTTAGTTGATTAGTGGTATACACTGATTAAAAAAATAAACAATAATGGCATTACTTTGTCATATTAATAACACTGTGATTGCTGCTGTCATCACTGGGACGTCGTCGCTGAACTTTTTTGACGGCGATCAGCTGTAAAATGTTTTGGTCCTGCTCGATTTTCATTGACTTTCAGTAAAATAATGGAAAGTTTTTTATAAGATCCCCTGGGGTCAACGTGTTATCATGACAGAAGCTTGATGCTGTCGGGAGAACAAGCAACAGCCGGCATTTTTACGTCTCCAGAGTGCCTCTCATGTAAATTATTCCAATTTGATGGCTCACGTTTCTTCCCCACCAAAGAAAACCACCACAGGTGTATTAATGCCATCAAAAGTATTATTTTGTTTTTGTTTGTTTGTTGATCACTTAGTACAAAGCAAATAGGATTCTGTGTGTATTTAACGCGCCACCATTGTTGTTTACAATGCGTGGAACGGTGTGCTGTGATTTGTTGAGCGGATTTATTGCATTCTGCAGAGAAGGAAGACTGGCGTTTATCGCATTTTGGGAAAAAAGGGGAAAATATGACAGAATAACATGGCAGATATTGTATTTTGCGTAAAATTAAGAATTTAAGTTTAATACTGACCAGATACAATACTGATTTTCGCGGTAACTCATTTAAAAAAAAAATTGTTTTGGAACCAAACTCTTCATATATACATGCATGTGTGTATTTACATATAAATTATTATTACTATACATGATACACACACATATATATGATGTAAACAAAAAATTTTATTCTACAAACGATTAGTTGCGATTTATTGTCATGCAGCCCTAGACTTTAGCCTGGACTTCACATAGACTTTGACAGTTTATTGCTTAATGTTGTATTTTTAAGCATAAACTTTTCATTGCTATTATCTGATACACAGTGCACACAGTATCTGCATAGTGCAAACTGTACAATATCCGTATTTTGCATGCATTCATACATTTGTATTAGGGATGCTAAACAATTAATCGCGATTAATCGTTAGCAGAATAAAAGTTTTTGTTTACATCACATATGTGTGTAAACTGTGTATAATAAATATGTATATATATAAATATGAACACATTCATGTATAATTTTAAGAAAAAAAAATGTATATATTAAGTATTTATATTTAAATATAATATAAATTATACATAAATATACAAATGTATATACACATGTAAACATTTCTAAAACATATACATGCATGTGTGTACATTTATTTATACAAATTTATTATACACAGTTCACACACATATATGATGTAAACAAAAACTTTTATTCTGCTAACGATTAATCGCGATTAATTGTTTAGCATCCCTAATTTGTATAACAGACAGACCACCACAGGCACACACAGATATACCTAAATGGTCTCAAGAGGCGATTATCATTACCGACACCCTTGCCGATGTATCGATCTGCATGAGAATGAAAGCAAAAAAACTCAATTTGCAATGAACAACGTCTACCAGTTCATCTCTACCCGACCTGCTTTTCTTTGGCCTGACTACATGCATTTACTTCCTCCATCCAATCTAACATAAGCAAAAACAACAACAACAGTCTGAATTTCAAGTAAACATGCTCTGGGGATCAATTCTGGATCTCTGTGACAAAGCACACACTCTGGGGCATTGAAACAGACATTAAAAGCTCACAACCACATAGCGATTACTGCACAAAAAGACCTTTCTCTGCTCGCTTCTCTGACTCCAGGCTCCTAAAGCATCGCCTTTGTTTTGCGCCCCGCTGTCGAGCAATTCCACACGAGCAGACTATACCTCTTTAATTTGTGCATGCATCTCTAATCCCAAAACAAACACTTGGCTCATCTTCATATCCTACATAGTAATAATACAGAAACTGCAGGCTATAGCACAAACACAGAATGCATGCACAATGGATGTGCACAGCATCACGTGGCTCTTAAGTTAAAGCCGACTGTGGCATTTTTAATAGGTCGTGGACAAAACAAACAGTATGAGTGTGCATTTCGTAGACAATCTAGACTAAGAATACCTCTCATGGAGGACAGATGATGTTATTTTCCATTTTTTTTTTATCTTAATGATGCAAACTATTACTAAAATATTCCAAAATGCCTAAAATGATTTTCGCCTTTTCAACCTCTGTGATCTATGGTCAGATGTTTACAACAATGTAAATAACACAATGTTATAACTTTGACGTAATTTGTCAAATTTACATTCAAATCAAGAAAGTAAAAACTGTTAGGGCTCCTTGATTATGGAAAAATCATAATCACGATTAGAAAATCCACTTTAATAACTTAATGAGTACATGGTGGATTTATCATATTCGAGAGGGACTTAAAGACATAAAAAAATGATCTCTGCATCTTAAGGGAGAGCTACTAGTACTACTTGATTCAATGCATTTGTATAGTGTTGCCTTCAGAAGTGCCTTACAAACACAACGTGTGCATTTAAGAAAATTAAAGCCACTCTTTTTAAAAGCTATCCAGCTAAGTGAGATCTCAAAGGTCCCTACAGTGCACACAGCACCGAGACAAAATTAACTGCGCTACCATTCACATCATAACAGATGGCCGTGCATTTTTATGCACATATCCAAAGGATAAGTACTCTTATCATAATGAATAATTTACTATATATGCGTTCTCAAGCGGATTAGCAACGTAAACCATTCAGCTTCAAAAATCTTTAATAAAAACCAAAATCTTGCTTCACACGCACCAGCGCCCGTGTTTGTCATGTTAACATTCGAGGCAGCTGTCTCCGACATCCCGTGCGGTCGTAGTCGTGACTTAATAATGGATCAAAGAAGCTTCTGCGCCCTGATTGGTTGAGGTTATAGATGCTTCAATCACAACATCAGACGGATGCGCTGTCTGACGTGCACCTTGCGGTTCTGTCCGGATGATTGCAATCACTCATCACTCTCCAACGTTCAACACATTAAAACCATCATAATCCCAAATAGCAGCCTAGAGGGGTGTCGGATGGATCTGTTTTACAAATGAGGTGACACTTGGTTAGTGAGTGGAATATAATGGAGTTTTTATTTAGTATCGGACACAATATATGGATCAAATAGCTTATATTTACATTTTACAATGTGCAAAAAGCTAACGCAGGCTACAAACGCAGCTCTCTCAGGGAACCGTTTCAAGATCTGTAACCAGTCGGTATGGGATAAATATGTAGCGTTATTACTGGGACAAAAATGGCAGATATTGCTCAATTCAAAACATTTGCTTGCATAAATTTGGAAAAGATTTGGCAACCGTGCAATCCAAGAAAATCATTTAAAGCAAGCTCATTTGAGTGTACGTGCACGAAAACAAACATCAAACTAGTAGTTTGGGGAATATTGCTTGGTGTTAACAGCTTCCCTTTCTGGAAAAACAAACAGAAATCATCTGCCATTTAAGCACATGTAAACAACCAGCTTTTGAAATGCCTCTACTAAAACAAATAAAAACTTAGGCATGGTGGTATGGCGAGTTATCTAAAGTTAAACTAGTTACTATTCAGAAAATAATCTTTTTAGAGATTATATTGTTTAACCCAGTTGTTCCCAAACTGGGAGGCACAAGATGGTGCCGGGGACCCCAGTTTTATGACATTTTATAAAATACATTTATTTATCTTAAATTCTGTATCTTAAAGGAACAGTATGTAAGAAATTTATATCATTTTATCATAAAATGGCCCTTATATGTCACTAGACATTAAAAAAGAATTTTCATTTCAAATACTAATATCACTGACAACAGTGGTCTGGCCAGGATATTGTCATTTAAAAAGTTGCAGCCCTCAACTGATGTTTAGGTTGTCATTTTGTGTATTAGCCACCAGTCTTGTGATTGCAGTACCAGTTTTAGCCACAAGTTTTGTGATTGCAATACCAGTTTTGGCCACAATCCTACATACTGTTCCTTTAAATAAAAATCAAGAGCCCAATACACTTCCATAGTAGTCTCTTTTTCTATAAACGGTTTCTTCGGACGCACGTGCGGTGACACGATTACGCGTCTGGTCCGAACTTTACTTCCGGTTTTAGTTTTTTAATGGTCTGACTAGTTGCTAAACTGAACTCTTGAACAAATACCTCGTCGAAAATAACAAATGTTTTGGTTTCCTAGGTAATCTATGTGTTGTTGTTTTTTCTTGTTATATAAATAATAAAGAAATATAATAAAAACTACTTCAAAGGGACTTTGTTGTTATTTAGTTTTAGCGGCATTTACGGAAAGTTACGTGTGTTTCACGAAAGCCGCTTGTTTATGTTGTTACTGCTGAAACCGTCTGAATAAGACTCATGATTAGTTTGGATACAAACATTCCTTAAATATCTACCTTCGTGTTCATCATAACAAAGAAATTATACAGGTTTGTAACAACATGAGAGTAAAAAAATTATAACAGAAATTTCATTTTTGGGTGAACTATCCCTTTAAAGGTCCGAGAGCTTGTTGACCCTTTATTGAAAATCTACGCACGGTTTACTGTCCATGTCCAGAAAGGTAATAAAAAAATCATCAAAGTAGTCCATGTGACATCAGTGGGTCAGTTAGAATGTGTTGAAGCATCGAAAATACAGTTTGGTCCAAAAATAACAAAATTATGACTTTATTCAGCATTGTCTTCTCTTCTGCGTCAGTTGTGAAGCGCATGCGCGAGACTAAAGTCACGTGACTGCTGTGACACGGCTGACGTGTTATCTGGTGCGCCCCAGCTGTTTTTTTTTTGTGAGCGCTGGCTTCGTTTAGTCTAAGGGAGACGCTGTAAGTTTGAAAAACAAAATTGCAAACATGTCTGAGGATAACCCGTCATCAGTGTCACAGCAGTCACGTGACTTAAGACTTGCACATGCGCTTCACAACAGACGCGGAAGAGAAGACAATGCTGAATAAAGTCATAATAATTTTTTGTTATTTCTTGACCAAAAAAACCCAGATGCTTCAACACATTCTAACTAACCCATTGATATCACATGGACTACATTGATATTTTTATTACCTTTCTGGACATGGACAGTATACCGTACATAGATTTTCAATGAAGGGTCAACAAGCTCTCGGACTAAATAGAAAACATCTTAAACTGTGTTCAGAAGATTGGAATACAGAGTTTGGAATGACATGAGGGTGAGTCATTAATGACATTATTTTCATTTTTGGGTGAACTATCCCTTTAAACCTCAGAAAAACAAGGCTACTAACCAATAGCACAACATTGTATCATTTAATGTTTTGTTTAATTCTAAATTTGAGATTTTGTGACATACAACATTTTCTTTGGAGGGGATGCAAAGGGATGCACCCAAAAGGGAGGGGGGGCATGCCAAAAAGTTTGAGAATCATTGGTTGTTTTAATAACTAATGTAGAGATGATAATTTATTAAACGATGCTGATTGAACGTAGGGTAGTAGTGTATGTTCTTTATATAGATGGAGAGAAAAATGAAAGCGTTTGAGATGAAAGAAGAAGCTGAAATATTAAAAAGGCACAGATGAAAGAAAATGACTTCTAATTTAGAAATTACTACACGACAGATAAAAATTCATAATGACAATCATTATGACAGAATAATGGCTGTCACAGGAAAATGACACATCAAAGTGAAATAAGCTTTGTGTCATGTTTGCGTTATTCAGTTTGCGAATGCAACGTATTATATAACCAAATATTGCACTGCACAACTAAAACATAATGAGATTATATTTCTGATACTGTGTATCAAGGCAGACTTGTTAAAAACAGAAAGTGGATCCTGTAATAAAGCGAAGCGACACAGGATTATGTAAGAGACCACCAAACTAAATATTTTCTTGAATCCTGACCCAGAGAATTAAAAGAAAATATGAAAAACTACTTCCAAAATAAGACAGCGATAAACATGCTTATTTCAGATTAAACGTGATGGCCACCGGTCAAGTATGTGATATAAAAATGTGGTTGACTACTTAGCTTGATATTTATATAACTGTCAGAATTGGGTCATTATGACAAACCAGGCATCAAAGACCCTGTAGCCACCAAGACACAACAAAGTCCCAAACATGCACCAACACATACCCAGTACAGACACACCATCTCCCCCATAACATCAAAGCCAAATTCCTTACTCCACCAGATTTTAATCATTAAAATGAACAGAGAAAAGGAATAATTCATGCAAAAATGAAATTTTAAAACTCACCCACCTTTACATTGCATGACTTTCTTGCTTTGGTGGAAAACAAGATAGATTTATGCCTCAGTCACCATTCACAGTCATTGCTTTTTAACATTCAATGAAAGTGAATGGTGACCGAGATACATCTTCTTTCAACATGAAGGTTTGTAACAACATGAAAGTGGGAAAATGTTGACAGACTAATAATTTATGTGTATGTAATATCCCTTTAAGTGACCCTACACCATAAGTACGCCGTAAATCCCTTCGGGTCAAGAAACTCAACTGTGTCTTCCCAAAGCCAGTCAACATTTATCAAACTGGATTTTTCTAGACACCCATTGTTTACATGAAGAGATTTGTTTCCTTTCACTTGGAAGATTTTGTCCAAAACAATGTGACCATGCCTGAAAACTTAGCATTGTATACCAAAACGTAGTATCACGCCCTCAAATCCCATCACGGTAACCAACATCTGTATGAGGAGAACGTTACGCGTGGCTATAACATCACTCCTCCCATTCATACCATCATGATCTAGCGTTCATCACTGACTGAAATGCCGTCGTTTTATAAAAGCCGACACCAGTAAAATCGTTTACAAAAAGATTCGCCCACTCTGCCCATGGCAGACCCTCGGGGCAAAATATCTCAGACATGGGGCGGAACAACCCCCCGCCCCCTTGCAAACGATACCGCCAGCCATACGATCCAAACAAGGCTCAGATTTCATCAACATGTTTACGCGACAATAAGCTTGACTGTAACTTCTGTTGCCCATGGCGACGGTGGCACGTTCGCTGCTACAACGTATTAATCAATAATCGCGCCAATCACGTGCATTATAGACGGCAACAATAACGCGCTGGCACATCCAAACGCACATTTGTGCGTAAATCGGATTCAGACAAGAACAATGTGCAGACAACAGCATAGCGCAGATGTTTACGACGCGGCGCCGTATTCTCACCTTGCTTTACGCACTTCAGTCTGAACGGATCTTTGCAGTGCTTGATAACGGCCAACACATCCCTGATGGTGAGCCCCGCCACCGGCGTATCGTTGACCTCCAAGAGCAGCTCGTCCTGGGACAGTTTGCCGCTCTGGATGGCCACTTTGCCCTGCTTCACCTCGCCAAAGTACGGAAAATTGCCATTCTCGGCGCCCCCTTTCAACTCGAACCCCAGCTCGCCCTCCTTGCTTCGGGAGAGCACCGCTTCGTGGACTTTGTTGGTCCAGTGGTTCTTCTTCTTGAGACTCTTGGACATCGCTGACAGATGACTCGCCTACCAATGTGCGTCTGTCGGATGGCACCGCATCCCTGCCCCAGCGTGGCGTATCGGCGGTCCCGACGCGTCCTCAGACCCTCCGCGCCTGGCCGCTGCTCGTAATGTCCATGTTGCGTGCGGTGGAGCTGCAGCAGCAGTACGCAACTGTATGGAGAAGCACGCTCGCTTGCACGCTGACTGACGAGTGACCCGGATGTGATGTCTCGAGGAGGAGGCACGAGCGCTACGGCTAGTGTGCATTCCTTAAAGAAATCTATCTTTTTACACAAATGAAGATGTGGAATGAGTCATGCATGTTTATGCAGTCTACATAAATCGCTTTAGGGATGATTTCCAAAATGGAAGATACTATAGTAACTATATTAGCATTTATTGTAGTAAAATGTAGTATTCTAACTACATGGTATAGTATAATTACTATATTACCATATTGTAATTATACACTATTATATTCTGTGGTATATTAGCAATAGTTCATGGATAAACTGTGGTAAACACTGTAGTATACTTTAATATTACTAGGTTCAAAAGCACTATCCAGGAATCTTACTATACTTTTACTGTAGTAAATACTAAAGTATACTAGAGTATTTTTTCATAGCAGCGCTTACAACTAAAAATGTCAATATGCGCCAACACTAATCATAAAGGGAAACGCAAAACCTACCCAGATGTTCTGGCCCAAATGTGGCTTACATTAGGCATAACTGACCTAATTCTGGCTCTCTTCTGTTTACAGCCTTGTCTGAAACAGCATTCGGCTGAGTTGTGGTGTGAGCCAAGCAAAGAGCTCCTTGAGTCCTGGCTTGAGTTTGGTTTGCCAGAAAAATAAATCCTCTGGGTAGGTTTAGTTTTAGTCCTTTCAGTAGTCTTTTTTTGTTTAAGCAGTTGTTTTTCTAAATAAATAAGACTTATGTTCGAGTTAGAGCTTGACGGCAGCCCAATTTTCATTTCCAACCAAAACGCGACGTCTGTCTGATGTTAGAGCTTGACGATGGTTTTTGACGTCAACCCGGCTTTACATCTGTGCGTCAGGGCGATGTTGGGTTTTGACGTCAACTCATCATCATTAGATCATGATGTCAACCCAACCTAATAGCTTTACTTCATCAGACCGACGTTACAGCATGAAGTCAACCCATCCTATCAGCTTAATTTAGATCGACATTGGTTTTTGACGTCACCCCGACGTTACATATAGGTGTCAGGGCGACTTGGGGTTTTTACGTCAACTCGTCGTTACATCATGATGTCAACCCAACCTAACAGCTTAACTTCAGACTGACATTAGTTTTTGACATCAACCCAATGTTACAACTGGGCATCAGGGCGACGTTGGGTTTTGACGTCAACTCGTAGTTACATCATGACGTCAACCCAACGGAACAGCTTACCTTCAGACCAACGTTGGTTTTGGACATCAACCTGACGTTACATCTGGGCTTCAGGCCAACAATGGGTTTTGACGTCAACTTGTCGTTACATCATGATGTCAACCAAACCTAACAGCTTCAGACTGACATAAACCCGATGTTTTTGACGTCAACCCGATGTAACATTTGGGCGTCAGGGCGTCGTTGGGTTTTGATGTCTACTCTTCATTACAGCATGACGTCAACCCAACATAACAGCTTAACTTCAGACTGAAGTTGGTATTTGACATCAACTCGTCATTACAGCATGACGTCAACCCAACAAAACAGCTTAACTTCAGACTGAAGTTGGTATTTGACATCAACTCGTCATTACAGCATGACGTCAACCCAACATAACAGCTTAACTTCAGACTGAAGTTGGTATTTGACATCAACTCGTCATTACAGCATGACGTCAACCCAACAAAACAGCTTAACTTCAGACTGAAGTTGGTATTTGACATCAACTCGTCATTACAGCATGACGTCAACCCAACATAACAGCTTAACTTCACACTGAAGTTGGTATTTGACATCAACTCGTCATTACAGCATGACGTCAACCCAACCTAACAGCTTAACTTCAGACTGAAGTTGGTATTTGACATCAACTCGTCATTACAGCATGACGTCAACCCAACATAACAGCTTAACTTCAGACTGAAGTTGGTATTTGACATCAACTCGTCATTACAGCATGACGTCAACCCAACAAAACAGCTTAACTTCAGACTGAAGTTGGTATTTGACATCAACTCGTCATTACAGCATGACGTCAACCCAACATAACAGCTTAACTTCAGACTGAAGTTGGTATTTGACATCAACTCGTCATTACAGCATGACGTCAACCCAACAAAACAGCTTAACTTCAGACTGAAGTTGGTATTTGACATCAACTCGTCATTACAGCATGACGTCAACCCAACATAACAGCTTAACTTCACACTGAAGTTGGTATTTGACATCAACTCGTCATTACAGCATGACGTCAACCCAATCTAACAGCTTAACTTCAGACTAAAGTTGGTATTTGACATCAACTCGTCATTACAGCATGACGTCAACCCAACATACAATTTAACTTCAGACTAAAGTTGGTATTTGACATCAACTCGTCATTACAGCATGACGTCAACCTAACCTAACAGCTTTACTTTAGACTGAAGTTGTTTTTTGACGTTAACTCATCATTACAGCATGACGTCAACCCAACCTAACAGCTTACCTTCAGACCAACGTTGGTTTTAGATCATCAACCCGAGGTTACATTTGGGCGTCAGGACTACTTTGGGTTTTGACGTTATCTTGTCGTTACATCATGATGTCAACCCAACCTAACAGCTTCAAACTGACATCAACCCAATGTTTTTGACGTAAACCTGATGTTACATCTGGGCGTCAGGGCGACGTTGGGTTTTGACGTCAACTCGTCATAACATCATGATGTCAACCAAACCTAACAGCTTAACTTTAGACCAAAGTTGTTTTTTGACGTCTACTCAACGTTACATCTGGGTGTCAGGGCGATGTTGGGTTTTGATGTCAACTCGTCATAACATCATGATGTCAACCAAACCTAACAGCTTAACTTCAGACCGACGTTGGTTTTTGACAACAACTCAACGTTCCATCTGGGGGTCAGGGCGACGTTGGGTTTTGATGTCAACTCGTCGTTACATCATGATGTCAACCAAACCTAACAGCTTAACTTCAGACCAAAGTTGTTTTTTGACGTCTACTCGACATTACATCTGGGTGTCAGGGCGATGTTGGGTTTTGATGTCAACTCTTTGTTACATCATGATGTCAACCAAACCTAACAGCTTAACTTCAGACCAAAGTTGTTTTTTGACGTCTACTCGACATTACATCTGGGTGTCAGGGCGATGTTGGGTTTTGATGTCAACTCGTCGTTACATCATGATGTCAACCAAAGCTAACAGCTTAACTTCAGACAGACGTTGGTTTTTGACAACAACTCAACGTTACATCTGGGGTTCAGGGCGATGTTGGGTTTTGATGTCAACTCTTTGTTACATCATGATGTCAACCAAACCTAACATCTTAACTTCAGACCGACGTTGGTTTTTGACAACAACTCGACGTTACATCTGGGGGTCAGGGCGACGTTGGGTTTTGATGTCAACTTGTCGTTACATCATGATGTCAACCAAACCTAACAGCTTAACTTTAGACAGACGTATGTTTTTGATGTCAATTTGATGTTACATCTGGGGGTCAGGGCAACGTTGGGTTTTGACGTCAACCCAACCTAACAGCTTAAAGAGTAACTAAACCCCTGGTCAGAGCCTCCACCCACTGGCAATATTTGAAAAATGCAAGAAAAGTGGGCAGACCCCAATGGAGATAGAGGGGACGAATTGGACAAGGAGCTCGTACCAAGGGTGTGGTGAGATCGTAACAAGGGTGTGGTGAGCTCGAACCTGCTTACATCACGCAGTACTGCAACATC